>NW_027476507.1:0-205594 GCF_051020955.1 Megalopta genalis | reverse complement strand
TCCGAAACTAAATTGTACTTTTCGCATAAATTTGAAGCTAAATCGTTTGTTTAAAATCGATATTTCGCACGAATTTGAATCGAGATCGTGTATATCGCATGATATTGAAGTAAGATCGTTTGTTTCGTCTGAATTTGCAGCTAATTCGTGTATTTCACATGAATCTGAAGTTAAATTGTTCATATCGCATGAATTTGAAGAAAAATCGTTTGTTTCGCGCGGATTTAAATCTAGATCGTGTAATTCAAATTAATTTGAAGCTAAACTGTTCATTTGGCATGAATTTGAAGCTCAATCGTTTGTTTAAAATCGATATTTTGCACGAATTTCAATCGAAATCGTGTGTTTCGCATGATATTTACGCTAAATCGTATGTTTTGCGTTGATTTAAAGCTGATTCGTGTATTTCGCATGAATCTGAAGCTAAACTGTTCATTTCGCATGAATTTGAAGCTAAATCGTTTTTTAAAATCGCTATTTCGCAAGAATTTAAAACGAAATCGTGTTTATTGCATGATATTGAAGTTAAATCGTTTGTTTCGTCTGAATTTGCAGCTAATTCGTGTATTTCACATGAATCTAGAGTTAAATTGTTCATATCGCATGAATTTGAAGCTAAATCGTTTGTTTCGCGTGGATTTAAAGCTCGATCGTGTAATTCGAATTAATTTGAAGCTAAACTGTTCATTTTGGCATGAAGTTGAAGCTAAATCATTTGTTTAAAATCGTTATTTCGCACGAATTTGAAGCGAAATCGTGTATATCGCATGATATTGAAGTTAAAGCGTTTGTTTCGTGTGAATTTGAAGCTAATTCGTGTATTTCGCATGAATCCGAAACTAAATTGTACTTTTCGCATGAATTTGAAGCTAAATCGTTTGTTTAAAATCGCTATTTCGCAAGAATTTAAAACGGAATCGTGTTTATCGCATGATATTGAAGTTAAATCGTTTGTTTCGTCTGAATTTGCAGCTAATTCGTGTATTTCGCACAAATCTGAAGCTTAATTGTTCATATCGCATGAATTTGAAGCTAAATCGTATGATTAAAATCGGTATTTCGCACGAATTTGAAGCGACATCGTGTGTTTCGCATGATATTGGGGCTAAATCGTATGTTTCGCGTGAATTTGAAGCTAATTCGTATATTTCGCATGAATCTGAAGCTAAATTGTTCATTTCGCATGAATTTGAAGCTAAATCGTTTGCTTGAAATCGCTATTTCGCTAGAATTTAAAACGAAATCGTGTTTATCGCATGATATTGAAGTTAAATCGTGTGTTTCGGCTGAATTTGCAGCTAATTCGTGTATTTCACGTGAATCTGAAGTTAAATTGTTCAGATCGCATGAATTTGAAGCTAAATCGTTTGTTTAAAATCGTTATTTCGCACGAATTTGAAGCGAAATCGTGTATATCGCATGATATTGAAGTTAAAACGTTTGTTTCGTGTGAATTTGCAGCTAATTCGTGTATTTCGCATGAATCCGAAACTACATTGTACTTTTCGCATTAATTTGAAGATAAATCGTTTGTTTAAAATCGCTGTTTCGCACCAATTTGAATCGAGATCGCGTATATCGCATGATATTGAAGTAAAATCGTTTGTTTCGTCTGAATTTGCAGCTAATTCGTGTATTTCGCATGAATCTGAAGCTACATTGTTCATTTCGCATGAATTTGAAGCTAAATCGTTTGTTAAAAACGCTATTTCGCAAGAATTTATAACGAAATCGTGTATATCGCATGATATTGAAGTTAAAACGTTTGTTTCGTGTGAATTTGCAGCTAATTCTTGTATTTCGCATGAATCCGAAACTAAATTGTACTTTTCGCATGAATTTGAAGCTAAATCGTTTGTTTAAAATCGCCATTTTGCACGAATTTGAATCGAGATCGTGTATATCGCATGATATTGAAGTAAAATCGTTTGTTTCGTCTGAATTTGCAGATAATTCGTGTATTTCACATGAATCTGAAGTTAAATTGTTCATATCGCCTGAATTTGAAGCTAAATCGTTTGTTTCGCGTGGATTTAAATCTAGATCGTGTAATTCGAATTAATTTGAAGCTAAACTGTTCATTTGGCATGAATTGAAGCTAAATCGTTTGTTTAAAATAGATATTTCGCAAGAATTTAAAACGAAATCGTGTTTAATCGCATGATATTGAAGTTAAATCGTTTGTTTCGTCTGAATTTGCAGCTAATTCGTGTATTTCACATGAATATGAAGTTAAATTGTTCAGATCGCATGAATTTGAAGCTAACTCGTTTGTTTCGTGTGGATTTAAAGCACGAACGTGTAATTCGAATTAATTTGAAGCTAAACTGTTCATTTGGCATGAAGTTGAAGCTAAATCGTTTGTTTAAAATCGTTATTTCGCACGAATTTGAAGCGAAATCGTGTACATCGCATGATATTGAAGTTAAATCGTTTGTTTCGTCTGAATTTGCAGCTAATTCGTGTATTTCGCACAAATCTGAAGCTAAATTGTTCATATCGCATGAATTGAAGCTAAATCGTTTTTTTAATATCGCTATTTCGCAAGAATTTAAAACGAAATCGTGTTTATCGCATCATATTGAAGTTAAATCGTTTGTTTCGTCTGAATTTGCAGCTAATTCGTGTATTTCACATGAATCTGAAGTTAAATTGTTCATATCGCATGAATTTGAAGCTAAATCGTTTGTTTCGCGTGAATTTAAATCTAGATCGTGTAATTCGAATTAATTTGAAGCTAAACTGTTCATTTGGCATGAATTTGAAGCTAAATCGTTTGTTTAAAATCGCTATTTCGCAAGAATTTAAAACGGAATCGTGTTTATCGCATGATATTGAAGTTAAATCGTTTGTTTTGTCTGAATTTGCAGCTAATTCGTGTATTTCGCACAAATCTGAAGCTTAATTGTTCATATCGCATGAATTTGAAGCTAAATCGTATGATTAAAATCGGTATTTCGCACGAATTTGAAGCGACATCGTGTGTTTCGCATGATATTGGGGCTAAATCGTATGTTTCGCGTGAATTTGAAGCTAATTCGTATATTTCGCATGAATCTGAAGCTAAATTGTTCATTTCGCATGAATTTGAAGCTAAATCGTTTGCTTGAAATCGCTATTTCGCTAGAATTTAAAACGAAATCGTGTTTATCGCATGATATTGAAGTTAAATCGTGTGTTTCGGCTGAATTTGCAGCTAATTCGTGTATTTCACGTGAATCTGAAATTAAATTGTTCAGATCGCATGAATTTGAAGCTAAATCGTTTGTTTCGCGTGGATTTAAAGCTCGATCGCGTAATTCGAATTAATTTGAAGCTAAACTGTTCATTTGGCATGAAGTTGAAGCTAAATCGTTTGTTTAAAATCGTTATTTCGCACGAATTTGAAGCGAAATCGTGTATATCGCATGATATTGAAGTTAAAACGTTTGTTTCGTGTGAATTTGAAGCTAATTCGTGTATTTCGCATGAATCCGAAACTACATTGTACTTTTCGCATTAATTTGAAGATAAATCGTTTGTTTAAAATCGCTGTTTCGCACCAATTTGAATCGAGATCGCGTATATCGCATGATATTGAAGTAAAATCGTTTGTTTCGTCTGAATTTGCAGCTAATTCGTGTATTTCGCATGAATCTGAAGCTACATTGTTCATTTCGCATGAATTTGAAGCTAAATCGTTTGTTAAAAACGCTATTTCGCCAGAATTTATAACGAAATCGTGTATATCGCATGATATTGAAGTTAAAACGTTTGTTTCGTGTGAATTTGCAGCTAATTCTTGTATTTCGCATGAATCCGAAACTAAATTGTACTTTTCGCATGAATTTGAAGCTAAATCGTTTGTTTAAAATCGCCATTTTGCACGAATTTGAATCGAGATCGTGTATATCGCATGATATTGAAGTAAAATCGTTTGTTTCGTCTGAATTTGCAGATAATTCGTGTATTTCACATGAATCTGAAGTTAAATTGTTCATATCGCCTGAATTTGAAGCTAAATCGTTTGTTTCGCGTGGATTTAAATCTAGATCGTGTAATTCGAATTAATTTGAAGCTAAACTGTTCATTTGGCATGAATTTGAAGCTAAATCGTTTGTTTAAAATAGATATTTCGCAAGAATTTAAAACGAAATCGTGTTTATCGCATGATATTGAAGTTAAATCGTTTGTTTCGTCTGAATTTGCAGCTAATTCGTGTATTTCACATGAATATGAAGTTAAATTGTTCAGATCGCATGAATTTGAAGCTAAATCGTTTGTTTCGTGTGGATTTAAAGCACGAACGTGTAATTCGAATTAATTTGAAGCTAAACTGTTCATTTGGCATGAAGTTGAAGCTAAATCGTTTGTTTAAAATCGTTATTTCGCACGAATTTGAAGCGAAATCGTGTACATCGCATGATATTGAAGTTAAATCGTTTGTTTCGTCTGAATTTGCAGCTAATTCGTGTATTTCGCACAAATCTGAAGCTAAATTGTTCATATCGCATGAATTTGAAGCTAAATCGTTTTTTTAAAATCGCTATTTCGCAAGAATTTAAAACGAAATCGTGTTTATCGCATCATATTGAAGTTAAATCGTTTGTTTCGTCTGAATTTGCAGCTAATTCGTGTATTTCACATGAATCTGAAGTTAAATTGTTCATATCGCATGAATTTGAAGCTAAATCGTTTGTTTCGCGTGAATTTAAATCTAGATCGTGTAATTCGAATTAATTTGAAGCTAAACTGTTCATTTGGCATGAAGTTGAAGCTAAATCGTTTGTTTAAAATCGTTATTTCGCACGAATTTGAAGCGAAATCGTGTACATCGCATGAAATTGAAGTTAAATCGTTTGTTTCGTCTGAATTTGCAGCTAATTCGTGTATTTCACATGAATCTGAAGTTAAATTGTTCATATCGCGTGAATTTGAAGCTAAATAGTTTGTTTAAAATCGCTATTTCACACGAATTTGAAGCGAAATCGTATGTTTCGCATGATATTGAAATTAAATCGTTTGTTTCGTGTGAATTTGAAGCTAATTCGTGTATTTCGCACAAATCTGAAGCTAAATTGTTCATATCGCATGAATTTGAAGCTAAATCGTATGATTAAAATCGGTATTTCGCACGAATTTGAAGCGACATCGTGTGTTTCGCATGATATTGGGGCTAAATCGTATGTTTCGCGTGAATTTGAAGCTAATTCGTATATTTCGCATGAATCTGAAGCTAAATTGTTCATTTCGCATGAATTTGAAGCTAAATCGTTTGCTTGAAATCGCTATTTCGCTAGAATTTAAAACGAAATCGTGTTTATCGCATGATATTGAAGTTAAATCGTGTGTTTCGGCTGAATTTGCAGCTAATTCTTGTATTTCGGATGAATCCGAAACTAAATTGTACTTTTCGCATGAATTTGAAGCTAAATCGTTTGTTTAAAATCGCCATTTTGCACGAATTTGAATCGAGATCGTGTATATCGCATGATATTGAAGTAAAATCGTTTGTTTCGTCCGAATTTGCAGCTAATTCGTGTATTTCACATGAATCTGAAGTTAAATTGTTCATATCGCGTGAATTTGAAGCTAAATAGTTTGTTTAAAATCGCTATTTCACACGAATTTGAAGCGAAATCGTATGTTTCGCATGATATTGAAATTAAATCGTTTGTTTCGTGTGAATTTGAAGCTAATTCGTGTATTTCGCACAAATCTGAAGCTAAATTGTTCATATCGCATGAATTTGAAGCTAAATCGTATGATTAAAATCGGTATTTCGCACGAATTTGAAGCGACATCGTGTGTTTCGCATGATATTGGGGCTAAATCGTATGTTTCGCGTGAATTTGAAGCTAATTCGTATATTTCGCATGAATCTGAAGCTAAATTGTTCATTTCGCATGAATTTGAAGCTAAATCGTTTGCTTGAAATCGCTATTTCGCTAGAATTTAAAACGAAATCGTGTTTATCGCATGATATTGAAGTTAAATCGTGTGTTTCGGCTGAATTTGCAGCTAATTCGTGTATTTCACGTGAATCTGAAGTTAAATTGTTCAGATCGCATGAATTTGAAGCTAAATCGTTTGTTTCGCGTGGATTTAAAGCTCGATCGCGTAATTCGAATTAATTTGAAGCTAAACTGTTCATTTGGCATGAAGTTGAAGCTAAATCGTTTGTTTAAAATCGTTATTTCGCACGAATTTGAAGCGAAATCGTGTATATCGCATGATATTGAAGTTAAAACGTTTGTTTCGTGTGAATTTGAAGCTAATTCGTGTATTTCGCATGAATCCGAAACTACATTGTACTTTTCGCATTAATTTGAAGATAAATCGTTTGTTTAAAATCGCTGTTTCGCACCAATTTGAATCGAGATCGCGTATATCGCATGATATTGAAGTAAAATCGTTTGTTTCGTCTGAATTTGCAGCTAATTCGTGTATTTCGCATGAATCTGAAGCTACATTGTTCATTTCGCATGAATTTGAAGCTAAATCGTTTGTTAAAAACGCTATTTCGCAAGAATTTATAACGAAATCGTGTATATCGCATGATATTGAAGTTAAAACGTTTGTTTCGTGTGAATTTGCAGCTAATTCTTGTATTTCGCATGAATCCGAAACTAAATTGTACTTTTCGCATGAATTTGAAGCTAAATCGTTTGTTTAAAATCGCCATTTTGCACGAATTTGAATCGAGATCGTGTATATCGCATGATATTGAAGTAAAATCGTTTGTTTCGTCTGAATTTGCAGATAATTCGTGTATTTCACATGAATCTGAAGTTAAATTGTTCATATCGCCTGAATTTGAAGCTAAATCGTTTGTTTCGCGTGGATTTAAATCTAGATCGTGTAATTCGAATTAATTTGAAGCTAAACTGTTCATTTGGCATGAATTTGAAGCTAAATCGTTTGTTTAAAATCGTTATTTCGCACGAATTTGAAGCGAAAACGTGTACATCGCATGATATTGAAGTTAAATCGTTTGTTTCGTCTGAATTTGCAGCTAATTCGTGTATTTCACATGAATCTGAAGTTAAATTGTTCATATCGCGTGAATTTGAAGCTAAATAGTTTGTTTAAAATCGCTATTTCACACGAATTAGAAGCGAAATCGTATGTTTCGCATAATATTGAAATTAAATCGTTTGTTTCGTGTGAATTTGAAGCTAATTCGTGTATTTCGCACAAATCTGAAGCTAAATTGTTCATATCGCATGAATTTGAAGCTAAATCGTTTTTTTAAAATCGCTATTTCGCAAGAATTTAAAACGAAATCGTGTTTATCGCATCATATTGAAGTTAAATCGTTTGTTTCGTCTGAATTTGCAGCTAATTCGTGTATTTCACATGAATCTGAAGTTAAATTGTTCATATCGCATGAATTTGAAGCTAAATCGTTTGTTTCGCGTGAATTTAAATCTAGATCGTGTAATTCGAATTAATTTGAAGCTAAACTGTTCATTTGGCATGAAGTTGAAGCTAAATCGTTTGTTTAAAATCGTTATTTCGCACGAATTTGAAGCGAAATCGTGTACATCGCATGAAATTGAAGTTAAATCGTTTGTTTCGTCTGAATTTGCAGCTAATTCGTGTATTTCACATGAATCTGAAGTTAAATTGTTCATATCGCGTGAATTTGAAGCTAAATAGTTTGTTTAAAATCGCTATTTCACACGAATTTGAAGCGAAATCGTATGTTTCGCATGATATTGAAATTAAATCGTTTGTTTCGTGTGAATTTGAAGCCAATTCGTGTATTTCGCACAAATCTGAAGCTAAATTGTTCATATCGCATGAATTTGAAGCTAAATCGTATGGTTAAAATCGCTATTTCGTACGAATTTGAAGCGACATCGTGTGTTTCGCATGATATTGGGGCTAAATCGTATGTTTCGCGTGAATTTGAAGCTAATTCGTGTATTTCGCATGAATCTGAAGCTAAATTGTTCATTTCGCATGAATTTGAAGCTAAATCGTTTGTTTAAAATCGCTATTTCGCAAGAATTTAAAACGAAATCGTGTTTATCGCATGATATTGAAGTTAAATCGTTTGTTTCGTCTGAATTTGCAGCTAATTCGTGTATTTCACATGAATCTGAAGTTAAATTGTTCAGATCGCATGAATTTGAAGCTAAATCGTTTGTTTCGCGTGGATTTAAAGCTCGATCGTGTAATTCGAATTAATTTGAAGCTAAACTGTTCATTTGGCATGAAGTTGAAGCTAAATCGTTAGTTTAAAATCGTTATTTCGCACGAATTTGAAGCGAAATCGTGTATATCGCATGATATTGAAGTTAAAACGTCTGTTTCGTGTGAATTTGAAGCTAATTCGTGTATTTCGCATGAATCCGAAACTAAATTGTACTTTTCGCATTAATTTGAAGCTAAATCGTTTGTTTAAAATCGCTATTTCGCACCAATTTGAATCGAGATCGTGTATATCGCATGATATTGAAGTAAAATCGTTTGTTTCGTCTGAATTTGCAGCTAATTCGTGGATTTCACATGAATCTGAAGCTAAATTGTTCATTTCGCATGAATTTGAAGCTAAATCGTTTGTTTCGCGTGGATTTAAATCTAGATCGTGTAATTCGAATTAATTTGAAGCTAAACTGTTCAATTGGCATGAAGTTGAAGCTAAATCGTTTGTTTAAAATCGTTATTTCGCACGAATTTGAAGCGAAATCGTGTATATCGCATGATATTGAAGTTAAAACGTTTGTTTCGTGTGAATTTGAAGCTAATTCGTGTATTTCGCATGAATCCGAAACTAAATTGTACTTTTCGCATGAATTTGAAGCTAAATCGTTTGTTTAAAATCGCTATTTCGCACCAATTTGAATCGAGATCGTGTATATCGCATGATATTGAGGTAAAATTGTTTGTTTCGTCTGAATTTGCAGCTAATTCGTGTATTTCACATGAATCTGAAGTTAAATTGTTCATATCGCATGAATTTGAAGCTAAATCGTTTGTTTCGCGTGGATTTAAATCTAGATCGTGTAATTCGAATTAATTTGAAGCTAAACTGTTCATTTGGCAAGAATTTGAAGCTAAATTGTTTGTTTAAAATCGATATTTTGCACGAATTTCAATCGAAATCGTGTGTTTCGCATGATATTGAAGCTAAATCGTATGTTTCGCGTTGATTTAAAGCTAATTCGTGTATTTCGCAAGAATCTGAAGCTAAATTGTTCATTTCGCATGAATTTGAAGCTAAATAGTTTGTTTAAAATCGCTATTTCGCACGAATTTGAAGCGAAATCGTGTGTTTCGCATGATACTGAAATTTAATCGTTTGTTTCGTGTGAATTTGAAGCTAATTCGTGTATTTCGCACAAATCTGAAGCTAAATTGTTCATATCGCATGAATTTGAAGCTAAATCGTAAGATTAAAATCGCTATTTCGCACGAATTTGAAGCGACATCGTGTGTTTCGCATGATATTGGGGCTAAATCGTATGTTTCGCGTTGATTTAAAGCTAATTCGTGTATTTCGCATGAATCTGAAGCTAAAATGTTATTTTCGCATGAATTTGAAACTAAATCGTTTGTTTAAAATAGCTATTTCGCACCAATTTGAATCGAGATCGTGTATATCGCATGATATTGAGGTAAAATCGTTTGTTTCGTCTGAATTTGCAGCTAATTCGTGTATTTCACATGAATCTGAAGTTAAATTGTTTATATCGCATGAATTTGAAGCTAAATCGTTTGTTTCGCGTGGATTTAAATCTAGATCGTGTAATTCGAATTAATTTGAAGCTAAACTGTTCATTTGGCATGAAGTTGAAGCTAAATCGTTTGTTTAAAATCGTTATTTCGCACGAATTTGAAGCGAAATCGTGTACATCGCATGATATTGAAGTTGAATCGTTTGTTTCGTCTGAATTTGCAGCTAATTCGTGTATTTCACATGAATCTGAAGTTAAATTGTTCATATCGCGTGAATTTGAAGCTAAATAGTTTGTTTAAAATCGCTATTTCACACGAATTTGAAGCGAAATCGTATGTTTCGCATGATATTGAAATTAAATCGTTTGTTTCGTGTGAATTTGAAGCTAATTCGTGTATTTCGCACAAATCTGAAGCTAAATTGTTCATATCGCATGAATTTGAAGCTAAATCGTTTTTTTAAAATCGCTATTTCGCAAGAATTTAAAACGAAATCGTGTTTATCGCATCATATTGAAGTTAAATCGTTTGTTTCGTCTGAATTTGCAGCTAATTCGAGTATTTCACATGAATCTGAAGTTAAATTGTTCATATCGCATGAATTTGAAGCTAAATCGTTTGTTTCGCGTGGATTTAAAGCTCGATCGTGTAATTCGAATTAATTTGAAGCTAAACTGTTCATTTGGCATGAAGTTGAAGCTAAATCGTTTGTTTAAAATCGTTATTTCGCACGAATTTGAAGCGAAATCGTGTATATCGCATGATATTGAGGTAAAATCGTTTGTTTCGTCTGAATTTGCAGCTAATTCGTGTATTTCACATGAATCTGAAGTTAAATTGTTCATATCGCATGAGTTTGAAGCTAAATCGTTTGTTTCGCGTGGATTTAAATCTAGATCGTGTAATTTGAATTAATTTGAAGCTAAACTGTTCATTTGGCATGAAGTTGAAGCTAAATCGTGTGTTTAAAATCGTTATTTCGCACGAATTTGAAGCGAAATCGTGTACATCGCATGATATTGAAGTTAAATCGTTTGTTTCGTCTGAATTTGCAGCTAATTCGTGTATTTCACATGAATCTGAAGTTAAATTGTTCATATCGCGTGAATTTGAAGCTAAATAGTTTGTTTAAAATCGCTATTTCACACGAATTTGAAGCGAAATAGTATGTTTCGCATGATATTGAAATTAAATCGTTTGTTTCGTGTGAATTTAAAGCTAATTCGTGTATTTCGCACAAATCTGAAGCTAAATTGTTCATATCGCATGAATTTGAAGCTAAATCGTATGGTTAAAATCGCTATTTCGTACGAATTTGAAGCGACATCGTGTGTTTCGCATGATAGTGGGGCTAAATCGTATGTTTCGCGTGAATTTGAAGCTAATTCGTGTATTTCGCATGAATCTGAAGCTAAATTGTTCATTTCGCATGAATTTGAAGCTAAATCGTTTGTATAAAATCGCTATTTCGCAAGAATTTAAAACGAAATCGTGTTTATCGCATGATATTGCAGTTCAATCGTTTGTTTCGTCTGAATTTGCAGCTAATTCGTGTATTTCACAAGAATCTGAAGTTAAATTGTTCATATCGCATGAATTTGAAGCTAAATCGTTTGTTTCGCGTGGATTTAAATCTAGATCGTGTAATTCGAATTAATTTGAAGCTAAACTGTTCATTTGGCATGAAGTTGAAGCTAAATCGTTTGTTTAAAATCGTTATTGCGCACGAATTTGAAGCGAAATCGTGTATATCGCATGATATTGAAGTTAAAACGTTTGTTTCGTGTGAATTTGAAGCTAATTCGTGTATTTCGCATGAATCCGAAACTAAATTGTCCTTTTCGCATGAATTTGAAGCTAGATCGTTTGTTTAAAATCGCTATTTCGCACGAATTTGAATCGAGATCGTGTATATCGCATGATATTGAGGTAAAATCGTTTGTTTCGTCTGAATTTGCAGCTAATTCGTGTATTTCACATGAATCTGAAGTTAAATTGTTCATATCGCATGAATTTGAAGCTAAATCGTTTGTTTCGTGTGGATTTAAAGCTCGATCGTGTAATTCGAATTAATTTGAAGCTAAACTGTTCATTTGGCATGAAGTTGAAGCTAAATCGTTTGTTTAAAATCGTTATTTCGCACGAATTTGAAGCGAAATCGTGTACATCGCATGATATTGAAGTTAAATCGTTTGTTTCGTCTGAATTTGCAGCTAATTCGTGTATTTCACATGAATCTGAAGTTAAATTGTTCATATCGCGTGAATTTGAAGCTAAATAGTTTGTTTAAAATCGCTATTTCACACGAATTTGAAGCGAAATCGTATGTTTCGCATGATATTGAAATTAAATCGTTTGTTTCGTGTGAATTTGAAGCTAATTCGTGTATTTCGCACAAATCTGAAGCTAAATTGTTCATATCGCATGAATTTGAAGCTAAATCGTTTTTTTAAAATCGCTATTTCGCAAGAATTTAAAACGAAATCGTGTTTATCGCATCATATTGAAGTTAAATCGTTTGTTTCGTCTGAATTTGCAGCTAATTCGTGTATTTCACATGAATCTGAAGTTAAATTGTTCATATCGCGTGAATTTGAAGCTAAATAGTTTGTTTAAAATCGCTATTTCACACGAATTTGAAGCGAAATAGTATGTTTCGCATGATATTGAAATTAAATCGTTTGTTTCGTGTGAATTTAAAGCTAATTCGTGTATTTCGCACAAATCTGAAGCTAAATTGTTCATATCGCATGAATTTGAAGCTAAATCGTATGGTTAAAATCGCTATTTCGTACGAATTTGAAGCGACATCGTGTGTTTCGCATGATATTGGGGCTAAATCGTATGTTTCGCGTGAATTTGAAGCTAATTCGTGTATTTCGCATGAATCTGAAGCTAAATTGTTCATTTCGCATGAATTTGAAGCTAAATCGTTTGTATAAAATCGCTATTTCGCAAGAATTTAAAACGAAATCGTGTTTATCGCATGATATTGCAGTTCAATCGTTTGTTTCGTCTGAATTTGCAGCTAATTCGTGTATTTCACAAGAATCTGAAGTTAAATTGTTCATATCGCATGAATTTGAAGCTAAATCGTTTGTTTCGAGTGGATTTAAATCTAGATCGTGTAATTCGAATTAATTTGAAGCTAAACTGTTCATTTGGCATGAAGTTGAAGCTAAATCGTTTGTTTAAAATCGTTATTGCGCACGAATTTGAAGCGAAATCGTGTATATCGCATGATATTGAAGTTAAAACGTTTGTTTCGTGTGAATTTGAAGCTAATTCGTGTATTTCGCATGAATCCGAAACTAAATTGTCCTTTTCGCATGAATTTGAAGCTAGATCGTTTGTTTAAAATCGCTATTTCGCACGAATTTGAATCGAGATCGTGTATATCGCATGATATTGAGGTAAAATCGTTTGTTTCGTCTGAATTTGCAGCTAATTCGTGTATTTCACATGAATCTGAAGTTAAATTGTTCATATCGCATGAATTTGAAGCTAAATCGTTTGTTTCGTGTGGATTTAAAGCTCGATCGTGTAATTCGAATTAATTTGAAGCTAAACTGTTCATTTGGCATGAATTTGAAGCTAAATCGTTTGTTTAAAATCGTTATTTCGCACGAATTTGAAGCGAAATCGTGTATATCGCATGATATTGAAGTTAGAACGTTTGTTTCGTGTGAATTTGAAGCTAATTCGTGTATTTCGTATGAATCCGAAACTAAATTGTACTTTTCGCATGAATTTGAAGCTAAATCGTTCGTTTCGCATGCAGTTGTAGCTAAATGATATATATCACAAGTATTTGTAGCTAAACCATTTGTTTTGCATGGATTTGAAGCTAAGCCTTCTACTTCGCATTCGTTTGAAGCTAAATCATTTGTTTCGCATGGATTTGAAGCTAAGCCTTCTACATCACATTGATTTGCAGCTAAATCATGTGTTTAGCATGGATTTGAAGCTAACTCGTTCGTTTCGCATGCAGTTGTAGCTTAATAATGTATATCACAAGTATTTGTAGCTAAACCATTTGTTTTGCATGGATTTGAAGCTAAGCCTTCTACTTCGCATTCATTTGAAGCTAAATCATGTGTTTCGTATGGATTTGAATCTAAGCCTTGTCCTTCGAATTGATTTGAAGCTAAATCATGTGTCTCGCATGGAATTGAAGCTACCTCGTTTGTTCCTACAATATTTAAAGCTATATCACTTATATCGCAAGTATTTGAAGCTAAAACATATGTGTCGCATGGTTTTGAAGCTGAACCTACTACATCGCATTGATTTGAAGCTAAATCTTGTGTATCGCATGGATTTGAAGCTAAACCTTCTACATCGCATTGGTTTGAAGCTAAATCATGTGAACCGCATGGATTTGAAGCTAACTCGTTCGTTTCGCATGCAGTTGTAGCTAAATGATATATATTACAAGTATTTGTAGCTAAACCATTTGTTTTGCATGGATTTGAAGCTAAGCCCTCTACTTCGCATTCATTTGAAGCTAAATCATTTGTTTCGCATGGATTTGAAGCTAAGCCTTCTACATCATATTGATTTGCAGCGAAATCATGTGTTTCGCATGGATTTGAAGCTAACTCGTTCGTTTCGCATGCAGTTGTAGCTTAATAATGTATATCACAAGTATTTGTAGCTAAACCATTTGTTTTGCGTGGATTTGAAGCTAAGCCTTCTACATCGCATTCATTTGAAGCTAAATCATTTGTTTCGCATGGATTTGAATCTAAGCCATGTCCTTCGAATTGATTTGAAGCTAAATCTTGTGTTTCGTATGGATTTGAAGCTAAACCTTCTACATCGAATTGATTTGAAGCTAAATCATGTGTCTCGCATGGAATTGAACCTACCACGTTTGTTCCTACAGTATTTAAAGCTATATCACTTATATCGCAAGTATTTGAAGCTAAAACATATGTGTCGCATGGTTTTGAAGCTGAACCTACTACATCGCATTGATTTGAAGCTAAATCTTGTGTATCGCATGGATTTGAAGCTAAACCTTCTACATCGCATTGGTTTGAAGCTAAATCATGTGAATCGCATGGATTTGAAACTAACTCGTTCGTTTCACATGCAGTTGTAGCTAAATGATATATATCACAAGTATTTGTAGCTAAACCATTTGTTTTGCATGGATTTGAAGCTAAGCCTTCTACTTCGCATTCATTTGAAGCTAAATCATTTGTTTCGCATGGATTTGAAGCTAAGCCTTGTCCTTCGAATTGATTTGAAGCTAAACCATGTGTCTCGTATGGAATTGAAGCTACCTCGTTTGTTCCTACAATATTTAATGCTATATCACATATATCGCAAGTATTTGAAGCTAAAACATATGTGTCGCATGGATTTGAAGCTGAACCTACTACATCGCATTGATTTGAAGCTAAATCTTGTGTATCGCATGGATTTGAAGCTAACTCGTTCGTTTCGCATGCAGTTGTAGCTTAATAATGTATATCACAAGTATTTGTAGCTAAACCATTTGTTTCGCATGGATTTGAAGCTAAGCCTTCTACTTCGCATTCATTTGAAGCTAAATCATTTGTTTCGCATGGATTTGAAGCTAAGCCTTCTACATCACATTGATTTGCAGCTAAATCATGTGTTTCGCATGGATTTGAAGCTAACTCGTTCGTTTCGCATGCAGTTGTAGCTTAATAATGTATATCACAAGTATTTGTAGCTAAACCATTTGTTTTGCATGGATTTGAAGCTAAGCCTTCTACTTCGCATTCATTTGAAGCTAAATCATGTGTTTCGTATGGATTTGAATCTAAGCCTTGTCCATCGAATTGATTTGAAGCTAAATCATGTGTCTCGCATGGAATTGAAGCTACCTCGTTTGTTCCTACAGTATTTAAAGCTATATCACTTATATCGCAAGTATTTGAAGCTAAAACATATGTGTCGCATGGTTTTGAAGCTGAACCTACTACATCGCATTGATTTGTAGCTAAATCTTGTGTATCGCATGGATTTGAAGCTAAACCTTCTACATCGCATTGGTTTGAAGCTAAATCATGTGAACCGCATGGATTTGAAGCTAACTCGTTCGTTTCGCATGCAGTTGTAGCTAAATGATATATATTACAAGTATTTGTAGCTAAACCATTTGTTTTGCATGGATTTGAAGCTAAGCCCTCTACTTCGCATTCATTTGAAGCTAAATCATTTGTTTCGCATGGATTTGAAGCTAAGCCTTCTACATCACATTGATTTGCAGCGAAATCATGTGTTTCGCATGGATTTGAAGCTAACTCGTTCGTTTCGCATGCAGTTGTAGCTTAATAATGTATATCACAAGTATTTGTAGCTAAACCATTTGTTTTGCGTGGATTTGAAGCTAAGCCTTCTACATCGCATTAATTTGAAGCTAAATCATTTGTTTCGCATGGATTTGAATCTAAGCCATGTCCTTCGAATTGATTTGAAGCTAAATCATGTGTTTCGTATGGATTTGAAGCCAAACCTTCTACATCGAATTAATTTGAAGCTAAATCATGTGTCTCGCATGGAATTGAAGCTACCTCGTTTGTTCTTACAGTATTTAAAGCTATATCACTTATATCGCAAGTATTTGAAGCTAAAACATATGTGTCGCATGGATTTGAAGCTGAACCTACTACATCGCATTGATTTGAAGCTAAATCTTGTGTATCGCATGGATTTGAAGCTAAACCTTCTACATCGCATTGGTTTGCAGCTAAATCATGTGTTTCGCATGGATTTGAAGCTAACTCGTTCGTTTCGCATGCAGTTGTAGCTTAATAATGTATATCACAAGTATTTGTAGCTAAACCATTTGTTTTGCATGGATTTGAAGCTAAGCCTTCTACTTCGCATTCATTTGAAGCTAAATCATTTGTTTCGCATCAATTTGAATCTAAGCCTTGTCCTTCGAATTGATTTGAAGCTAAACCATGTGTCTCGTATGGAATTGAAGCTACCTCGTTTGTTCCTACAATATTTAATGCTATATCACATATATCGCAAGTATTTGAAGCTAAAACATATGTGTCGCATGGATTTGAAGCTGAACCTACTACATCGCATTGATTTGAAGCTAAATCTTGTGTATCGCATGGATTTGAAGCTAAGTCGTTCGTTTCGCATGCAGTTGTAGATTAATAATGTATATCACAAGTATTTGTAGCTAAACCATTTGTTTTGCATGGATTTGAAGCTAAGCCTTCTACTTCGCATTCATTTGAAGCTAAATCATTTGTTTCGCATGGATTTGAATCTAAGCCATGTCCTTCGAATTGATTTGAAGCTAAATCATGTGTTTCGTATGGATTTGAAGCTAAACCTTCTACATCGAATTGATTTGAAGCTAAATCATGTGTCTCGCATGGAATTGAAGCTACCTCGTTTGTTCCTACAGTATTTAAAGCTATATCACTTATATCGCAAGTATTTGAAGCTAAAACATATGTGTCGCATGGATTTGAAGCTGAACCTACTACATCGCATTGATTTGAAGCTAAATCTTGTGTATCGCATGGATTTGAAGCTAAACCTTCTACATCGCATTGGTTTGAAGCTAAATCATGTGAATCGCATGGATTTGAAGCTAACTCGTTCGTTTCACATGCAGTTGTAGCTAAATGATATATATCACAAGTATTTGTAGCTAAACCATTTGTTTTGCATGGATTTGAAGCTAAGCCTTCTACTTCGCATTCGTTTGAAGCTAAATCATTTGTTTCGCATGGATTTGAAGCTAAGCCTTCTACATCACATTGGTTTGAAGCTAAATCATGTGAACCGCATGGATTTGAAGCTAACTCGTTCGTTTCGCATGCAGTTGTAGCTAAATGATATATATTACAAGTATTTGTAGCTAAACCATTTGTTTTGCATGGATTTGAAGCTAAGCCCTCTACTTCGCATTCATTTGAAGCTAAATCATTTGTTTCGCATGGATTTGAAGCTAAGCCTTCTACATCACATTGATTTGCAGCGAAATCATGTGTTTCGCATGGATTTGAAGCTAACTCGTTCGTTTCGCATGCAGTTGTAGCTTAATAATGTATATCACAAGTATTTGTAGCTAAACCATTTGTTTTGCGTGGATTTGAAGCTAAGCCTTCTACATCGCATTCATTTGAAGCTAAATCATTTGTTTCGCATGGATTTGAATCTAAGCCATGTCCTTCGAATTGATTTGAAGCTAAATCATGTGTTTCGTATGGATTTGAAGCTAAACCTTCTACATCGAATTGATTTGAAGCTAAATCATGTGTCTCGCATGGAATTGAAGCTACCACGTTTGTTCCTACAGTATTTAAAGCTATATCACTTATATCGCAAGTATTTGAAGCTAAAACATATGTGTCGCATGGATTTGAAGCTGAACCTACTACATCGCATTGATTTGAAGCTAAATCTTGTGTATCGCATGGATTTGAAGCTAAACCTTCTACATCGCATTGGTTTGAAGCTAAATCATGTGAATCGCATGGATTTGAAACTAACTCGTTCGTTTCAAATGCAGTTGTAGCTAAATGATATATATCACAAGTATTTGTAGCTAAACCATTTGTTTTGCATGGATTTGAAGCTAAGCCTTCTACTTCGCATTCATTTGAAGCTAAATCATTTGTTTCGCATGGATTTGAAGCTAAGCCTTCTACATCACATTGATTTGCAGCTAAATCATGTGTTTCGCATGGATTTGAGGCTAACTTGTTCGTTTCGCATGCAGTTGTAGCTTAATAATATATATCACAAGTATTTGTAGCTAAACCATTTGTTTTGCATGGATTTGAAGCTAAGCCTTCTACTTCGCATTCATTTGAAGCTAAATCATTTGTTTCGCATGGATTTGAATCTAAGCCTTGTCCTTCGAATTGATTTGAAGCTAAATCATGTGTTTCGTATGGATTTGAAGCCAAACCTTCTACATCGAATTAATTTGAAGCTAAATCATGTGTCTCGCATGGAATTGAAGCTACCTCGTTTGTTCTTACAGTATTTAAAGCTATATCACTTATATCGCAAGTATTTGAAGCTAAAACATATGTGTCGCATGGATTTGAAGCTGAACCTACTACATCGCATTGATTTGAAGCTAAATCTTGTGTATCGCATGGATTTGAAGCTAAACCTTCTACATCGCATTGGTTTGCAGCTAAATCATGTGTTTCGCATGGATTTGAAGCTAACTCGTTCGTTTCGCATGCAGTTGTAGCTTAATAATGTATATCACAATTATTTGTAGCTAAACCATTTGGTTTGCATGGATTTGAAGCTAAGCCTTCTACTTCGCATTCATTTGAAGCTAAATCATTTGTTTCGCATCAATTTGAATCTAAGCCTTGTCCTTCGAATTGATTTGAAGCTAAACCATGTGTCTCGTATGGAATTGAAGCTACCTCGTTTGTTCCTACAATATTTAATGCTATATCACATATATCGCAAGTATTTGAAGCTAAAACATATGTGTCGCATGGATTTGAAGCTGAACCTACTACATCGCATTGATTTGAAGCTAAATCTTGTGTATCGCATGGATTTGAAGCTAAGTCGTTCGTTTCGCATGCAGTTGTAGCTTAATAATGTATATCACAAGTATTTGTAGCTAAACCATTTGTTTTGCATGGATTTGAAGCTAAGCCTTCTACTTCGCATTCATTTGAAGCTAAATCATGTGAATCGCATGGATTTGAAGCTAACTCGTTCGTTTCACATGCAGTTGTAGCTAAATGATATATATCACAAGTATTTCTAGCTAAACCATTTGTTTTGCATGGATTTGAAGCTAAGCCTTCTACTTCGCATTCATTTGAAGCTAAATCATTTGTTTCGCATGGATTTGAATCTAAGCCTTGTCCTTCGAATTGATTTGAAGCTAAATCATGTGTTTCGTATGGATTTGAAGCCAAACCTTCTACATCGAATTAATTTGAAGCTAAATCATGTGTCTCGCATGGAATTGAAGCTACCTCGTTTGTTCTTACAGTATTTAAAGCTATATCACTTATATCGCAAGTATTTGAAGCTAAAACATATGTGTCGCATGGATTTGAAGCTGAACCTACTACATCGCATTGATTTGAAGCTAAATCTTGTGTATCGCATGGATTTGAAGCTAAACCTTCTACATCGCATTGGTTTGCAGCTAAATCATGTGTTTCGCATGGATTTGAAGCTAACTCGTTCGTTTCGCATGCAGTTGTAGCTTAATAATGTATATCACAAGTATTTGTAGCTAAACCATTTGTTTTGCATGGATTTGAAGCTAAGCCTTCTACTTCGCATTCATTTGAAGCTAAATCATTTGTTTCGCATGGATTTGAAGCTAAGCCTTCTACATCACATTGATTTGCAGCTAAATCATGTGTTTCGCATGGATTTGAAGCTAACTCGTTCGTTTCGCATGCAGTTGTAGCTTAATAATGTATATCACAAGTATTTGTAGCTAAACCATTTGTTTCGCATGGATTTGAAGCTAAGCCTTCTACTTCGCATTCATTTGAAGCTAAATCATTTGTTTCGCATGGATTTGAAGCTAAGCCTTCTACATCACATTGATTTGCAGCTAAATCATGTGTTTCGCATGGATTTGAAGCTAACTCGTTCGTTTCGCATGCAGTTGTAGCTTAATAATGTATATCACAAGTATTTGTAGCTAAACCATTTGTTTTGCATGGATTTGAAGCTAAGCCTTCTACTTCGCATTCATTTGAAGCTGAATCATGTGTTTCGTATGGATTTGAATCTAAACCTTGTCCTTCGAATTGATTTGAAGCTAAATCATGTGTCTCGCATGGAATTGAATCTACCTCGTTTGTTCCTACAGTATTTAAAGCTATATCACTTATATCGCAAGTATTTGAAGCTAAAACATATGTGTCGCATGGTTTTGAAGCTGAACCTACTACATCGCATTGATTTGTAGCTAAATCTTGTGTATCGCATGGATTTGAAGCTAAACCTTCTACATCGCATTGGTTTGAAGCTAAATCATGTGAACCGCATGGATTTGAAGCTAACTCGTTCGTTTCGCATGCAGTTGTAGCTAAATGATATATATTACAATATTTGTAGCTAAACCATTTGTTTTGCATGGATTTGAAGCTAAGCCCTCTACTTCGCATTCATTTGAAGCTAAATCATTTGTTTCGCATGGATTTGAATCTAAGCCATGTCCTTCGAATTGATTTGAAGCTAAATCATGTATTTCGTATGGATTTGAAGCCAAACCTTCTACATCGAATTAATTTGAAGCTAAATCATGTGTCTCGCATGGAATTGAAGCTACCTCGTTTGTTCTTACAGTATTTAAAGCTATATCACTTATATCGCAAGTATTTGAAGCTAAAACATATGTGTCGCATGGATTTGAAGCTGAACCTACTACATCGCATTGATTTGAAGCTAAATCTTGTGTATCGCATGGATTTGAAGCTAAACCTTCTACATCGCATTGGTTTGCAGCTAAATCATGTGTTCCGCATGGATTTGAAGCTAACTCGTTCGTTTCGCATGCAGTTGTAGCTTAATAATGTATATCACAAGTATTTGTAGCTAAACCATTTGTTTTGCATGGATTTGAAGCTAAGCCTTCTACTTCGCATTCATTTGAAGCTAAATCATTTGTTTCGCATCAATTTGAATCTAAGCCTTGTCCTTCGAATTGATTTGAAGCTAAACCATGTGTCTCGTATGGAATTGAAGCTACCTCGTTTGTTCCTACAATATTTAATGCTATATCACATATATCGCAAGTATTTGAAGCTAAAACATATGTGTCGCATGGATTTGAAGCTGAACCTACTACATCGCATTGATTTGAAGCTAAATCTTGTGTATCGCATGGATTTGAAGCTAAGTCGTTCGTTTCGCATGCAGTTGTAGATTAATAATGTATATCACAAGTATTTGTAGCTAAACCATTTGTTTTGCATGGATTTGAAGCTAAGCCTTCTACTTCGCATTCATTTGAAGCTAAATCATTTGTTTCGCATGGATTTGAATCTAAGCCATGTCCTTCGAATTGATTTGAAGCTAAATCATGTGTTTCGTATGGATTTGAAGCTAAACCTTCTACATCGAATTGATTTGAAGCTAAATCATGTGTCTCGCATGGAATTGAAGCTACCTCGTTTGTTCCTACAGTATTTAAAGCTATATCACTTATATCGCAAGTATTTGAAGCTAAAACATATGTGTCGCATGGATTTGAAGCTGAACCTACTACATCGCATTGATTTGAAGCTAAATCTTGTGTATCGCATGGATTTGAAGCTAAACCTTCTACATCGCATTGGTTTGCAGCTAAATCATGTGTTTCGCATGGATTTGAAGCTAACTCGTTCGTTTCGCATGCAGTTGTAGCTTAATAATGTATATCACAAGTATTTGTAGCTAAACCATTTGTTTTGCATGGATTTGAAGCTAAGCCTTCTACTTCGCATTCATTTGAAGCTAAATCATTTGTTTCGCATCAATTTGAATCTAAGCCTTGTCCTTCGAATTGATTTGAAGCTAAACCATGTGTCTCGTATGGAATTGAAGCTACCTCGTTTGTTCCTACAGTATTTAAAGCTATATCACATATATCGCAAGTATTTGAAGCTAAAACATATGTGTCGCATGGATTTGAAGCTAAACCTTCTACATCGCATTGGTTTGCAGCTAAATCATGTGTTTCGCATGGATTTGAAGCTAACTCGTTCGTTTCGCATGCAGTTGTAGCTTAATAATGTATATCACAAGTATTTGTAGCTAAACCATTTGTTTTGCATGGATTTGAAGCTAAGCCTTCTACTTCGCATTCATTTGAAGCTAAATCATTTGTTTCGCATGGATTTGAAGCTAAGCCTTCTACATCACATTGATTTGCAGCTAAATCATGTGTTTCGCATGGATTTGAAGCTAACTCGTTCGTTTCGCATGCAGTTGTAGCTTAATAATGTATATCACAAGTATTTGTAGCTAAACCATTTGTTTCGCATGGATTTGAAGCTAAGCCTTCTACTTCGCATTCATTTGAAGCTAAATCATTTGTTTCGCATGGATTTGAAGCTAAGCCTTCTACATCACATTGATTTGCAGCTAAATCATGTGTTTCGCATGGATTTGAAGCTAACTCGTTCGTTTCGCATGCAGTTGTAGCTTAATAATGTATATCACAAGTATTTGTAGCTAAACCATTTGTTTTGCATGGATTTGAAGCTAAGCCTTCTACTTCGCATTCATTTGAAGCTAAATCATGTGTTTCGTATGGATTTGAATCTAAGCCTTGTCCTTCGAATTGATTTGAAGCTAAATCATGTGTCTCGCATGGAATTGAAGCTACCTCGTTTGTTCCTACAGTATTTAAAGCTATATCACTTATATCGCAAGTATTTGAAGCTAAAACATATGTGTCGCATGGTTTTGAAGCTGAACCTACTACATCGCATTGATTTGTAGCTAAATCTTGTGTATCGCATGGATTTGAAGCTAAACCTTCTACATCGCATTGGTTTGCAGCTAAATCATGTGTTTCGCATGGATTTGAAGCTAACTCGTTCGTTTCGCATGCAGTTGTAGCTTAATAATGTATATCACAAGTATTTGTAGCTAAACCATTTGTTTTGCATGGATTTGAAGCTAAGCCCTCTACTTCGCATTCATTTGAAGCTAAATCATTTGTTTCGCATGGATTTGAATCTAAGCCATGTCCTTCGAATTGATTTGAAGCTAAATCATGTGTTTCGTATGGATTTGAAGCCAAACCTTCTACATCGAATTAATTTGAAGCTAAATCATGTGTCTCGCATGGAATTGAAGCTACCTCGTTTGTTCTTACAGTATTTTAAGCTATATCACTTATATCGCAAGTATTTGAAGCTAAAACATATGTGTCGCATGGATTTGAAGCTGAACATACTACATCGCATTGATTTGAAGCTAAATCTTGTGTATCGCATGGATTTGAAGCTAAACCTTCTACATCGCATTGGTTTGCAGCTAAATCATGTGTTTCGCATGGATTTGAAGCTAACTCGTTCGTTTCGCATGCAGTTGTAGCTTAATAATGTATATCACAAGTATTTGTAGCTAAACCATTTGTTTTGCATGGATTTGAAGCTAAGCCTTCTACTTCGCATTCATTTGAAGCTAAATCATTTGTTTCGCATCAATTTGAATCTAAGCCTTGTCCTTCGAATTGATTTGAAGCTAAACCATGTGTCTCGTATGGAATTGAAGCTACCTCGTTTGTTCCTACAATATTTAATGCTATATCACATATATCGCAAGTATTTGAAGCTAAAACATATGTGTCGCATGGATTTGAAGCTGAACCTACTACATCGCATTGATTTGAAGCTAAATCTTGTGTATCGCATGGATTTGAAGCTAAGTCGTTCGTTTCGCATGCAGTTGTAGCTTAATAATGTATATCACAAGTATTTCTAGCTAAACCATTTGTTTTGCATGGATTTGAAGCTAAGCCTTCTACTTCGCATTCATTTGAAGTTAAATCATTTGTTTCGCATGGATTTGAATCTAAGCCATGTCCTTCGAATTGATTTGAAGCTAAATCATGTGTTTCGTATGGATTTGGAGCTAAACCTTCTACATCGCATTGGTTTGAAGCTAAATCATGTGAATCGCATGGAATTGAAGCTAACTCGTTCGTTTCACATGCAGTTGTAGCTTAATAATATATATCACAAGTATTTGTAGCTAAACCATTTGTTTTGCATGGATTTGAAGCTAAGCCTTCTACTTCGCATTCATTTGAAGCTAAATCATGTGTTTCGTATGGATTTGAATCTAAGCCTTATCCTTCGAATTGATTTGAAGCTAAATCATGTGTCTCGCATGGAATTGAAGCTACCTCGTTTGTTCCTACAGTATTTAAAGCTATATCACTTATATCGCAAGTATTTGAAGCTAAAACATATGTGTCGCATGGTTTTGAAGCTGAACCTACTACATCGCATTGATTTGTAGCTAAATCTTGTGTATCGCATGGATTTGAAGCTAAACCTTCTACATTGCATTGGTTTGAAGCTAAATCATGTGAACCGCATGGATTTGAAGCTAACTCGTTCGTTTCGCATGCAGTTGTAGCTAAATGATATATATTACAAGTATTTGTAGCTAAACCATTTGTTTTGCATGGATTTGAAGCTAAGCCCTCTACTTCGCATTCATTTGAAGCTAAATCATTTGTTTCGCATGGATTTGAATCTAAGCCATGTCCTTCGAATTGATTTGAAGCTAAATCATGTGTTTCGTATGGATTTGAAGCCAAACCTTCTACATCGAAATAATTTGAAGCTAAATCATGTGTCTCGCATGGAATTGAAGCTATCTCGTTTGTTCTTACAGTATTTAAAGCTATATCACTTATATCGCAAGTATTTGAAGCTAAAACATATGTGTCGCATGGATTTGAAGCTGAACCTACTACATCGCATTGATTTGAAGCTAAATCTTGTGTATCGCATGGATTTGAAGCTAAACCTTCTACATCGCATTGGTTTGCAGCTAAATCATGTGTTTCGCATGGATTTGAAGCTAACTCGTTCGTTTCGCATGCAGTTGTAGCTTAATAATGTATATCACAAGTATTTGTAGCTAAACCATTTGTTTTGCATGGATTTGAAGCTAAGCCTTCTACTTCGCATTCATTTGAAGCTAAATCATTTGTTTCGCATCAATTTGAATCCAAGCCTTGTCCTTCGAATTGATTTGAAGCTAAACCATGTGTCTCGTATGGAATTGAAGCTACCTCGTTTGTTCCTACAATATTTAATGCTATATCACATATATCGCAAGTATTTGAAGCTAAAACATATGTGTCGCATGGATTTGAAGCTGAACCTACTACATCGCATTGATTTGAAGCTAAATCTTGTGTATCGCATGGATTTGAAGCTAAGTCGTTCGTTTCGCATGCAGTTGTAGCTTAATAATGTATATCACAAGTATTTCTAGCTAAACCATTTGTTTTGCATTGATTTGAAGCTAAGCCTTCTACTTCGCATTCATTTGAAGTTAAATCATTTGTTTCGCATGGATTTGAATCTAAGCCATGTCCTTCGAATTGATTTGAAGCTAAATCATGTGTTTCGTATGGATTTGGAGCTAAACCTTCTACATCGCATTGGTTTGAAGCTAAATCATGTGAATCGCATGGATTTGAAGCTAACTCGTTCGTTTCACATGCAGTTGTAGCTAAATGATATATATCACAAGTATTTGTAGCTAAACCATTTGTTTTGCATGGATTTGAAGCTAAGCCTTCTACTTCGCATTCATTTGAAGCTAAATCATTTGTTTCGCATGGATTTGAAGCTAAGCCTTCTACATCACATTGATTTGCAGCTAAATCATGTGTTTCGCATGGATTTGAAGCTAACTTGTTCGTTTCGCATGCAGTTGTAGCTTAATAATATATATCACAAGTATTTGTAGCTAAACCATTTGTTTTGCATGGATTTGAAGCTAAGCCTTCTACTTCGCATTCATTTGAAGCTAAATCATTTGTTTCGCATGGATTTGAATCTAAGCCTTGTCCTTCGAATTGATTTAAAGCTAAATCATGTGTTTCGTATGGATTTGAAGCCAAACCTTCTACATCGAATTAATTTGAAGCTAAATCATGTGTTTCGCATGGAATTGAAGCTACCTCGTTTGTTCTTACAGTATTTAAAGCTATATCACTTATATCGCAAGTATTTGAAGCTAAAACATATGTGTCGCATGGATTTGAAGCTGAACCTACTACATCGCATTGATTTGAAGCTAAATCTTGTGTATCGCATGGATTTGAAGCTAAACCTTCTACATCGCATTGGTTTGAAGCTAAATCATGTGTTTCGCATGGATTTGAAGCTAACTCGTTCGTTTCGCATGCAGTTGTAGCTTAATAATGTATATCACAAGTATTTGTAGCTAAACCATTTGTTTTGCATGGATTTGAAGCTAAGCCTTCTACTTCGCATTCATTTGAAGCTAAATCATTTGTTTCGCATGGATTTGAAGCTAAGCCTTCTACATCACATTGATTTGCAGCTAAATCATGTGTTTCGCATGGATTTGAAGCTAACTTGTTCGTTTCGCATGCAGTTGTAGCTTAATAATATATATCACAAGTATTTGTAGCTAAACCATTTGTTTTGCATGGATTTGAAGCTAAGCCTTCTACTTCGCATTCATTTGAAGCTAAATCATGTGTTTCGTATGGATTTGAATCTAAGCCTTGTCCTACGAATTGATTTGAAGCTAAATCATGTGTCTCGCATGGAATTGAAGCTACCTCGTTTGTTCCTACAGTATTTAAAGCTATATCACTTATATCGCAAGTATTTGAAGCTAAAACATATGTGTCGCATGGTTTTGAAGCTGAACCTACTACATCGCATTGATTTGTAGCTAAATCTTGTGTATCGCATGGATTTGAAGCTAAACCTTCTACATCGCATTGGTTTGAAGCTAAATCATGTGAACCGCATGGATTTGAAGCTAACTCGTTCGTTTCACATGCAGTTGTAGCTAAATGATATATATCACAAGTATTTGTAGCTAAACCATTTGTTTTGCATGGATTTGAAGCTAAGCCTTCTACTTCGCATTCATTTGAAGCTAAATCATTTGTTTCGCATGGATTTGAAGCTAAGCCTTCTACATCACATTGATTTGCAGCTAAATCATGTGTTTCGCATGGATTTGAAGCTAACTTGTTCGTTTCGCATGCAGTTGTAGCTTAATAATATATATCACAAGTATTTGTAGCTAAACCATTTGTTTTGCATGGATTTGAAGCTAAGCCTTCTACTTCGCATTCATTTGAAGCTAAATCATGTGTTTCGTATGGATTTGAATCTAAGCCTTATCCTTCGAATTGATTTGAAGCTAAATCATGTGTCTCGCATGGAATTGAAGCTACCTCGTTTGTTCCTACAGTATTTAAAGCTATATCACTTATATCGCAAGTATTTGAAGCTAAAACATATGTGTCGCATGGTTTTGAAGCTGAACCTACTACATCGCATTGATTTGTAGCTAAATCTTGTGTATCGCATGGATTTGAAGCTAAACCTTCTACATCGCATTGGTTTGAAGCTAAATCATGTGAACCGCATGGATTTGAAGCTAACTCGTTCGTTTCGCATGCAGTTGTAGCTAAATGATATATATTACAAGTATTTGTAGCTAAACCATTTGTTTTGCATGGATTTGAAGCTAAGCCCTCTACTTCGCATTCATTTGAAGCTAAATCATTTGTTTCGCATGGATTTGAATCTAAGCCATGTCCTTCGAATTGATTTGAAGCTAAATCATGTGTTTCGTATGGATTTGAAGCCAAACCTTCTACATCGAATTAATTTGAAGCTAAATCATGTGTCTCGCATGGAATTGAAGCTACCTCGTTTGTTCTTACAGTATTTAAAGCTATATCACTTATATCGCAAGTATTTGAAGCTAAAACATATGTGTCGCATGGATTTGAAGCTGAACCTACTACATCGCATTGATTTGAAGCTAAATCTTGTGTATCGCATGGATTTGAAGCTAAACCTTCTACATCGCATTGGTTTGCAGCTAAATCATGTGTTTCGCATGGATTTGAAGCTAACTCGTTCGTTTCGCATGCAGTTGTAGCTTAATAATGTATATCACAAGTATTTGTAGCTAAACCATTTGTTTTGCATGGATTTGAAGCTAAGCCTTCTACTTCGCATTCATTTGAAGCTAAATCATTTGTTTCGCATCAATTTGAATCTAAGCCTTGTCCTTCGAATTGATTTGAAGCTAAACCATGTGTCTCGTATGGAATTGAAGCTACCTCGTTTGTTCCTACAATATTTAATGCTATATCACATATATCGCAAGTATTTGAAGCTAAAACATATGTGTCGCATGGATTTGAAGCTGAACCTACTACATCGCATTGATTTGAAGCTAAATCTTGTGTATCGCATGGATTTGAAGCTAAGTCGTTCGTTTCGCATGCAGTTGTATCTTAATAATGTATATCACAAGTATTTCTAGCTAAACCATTTGTTTTGCATGGATTTGAAGCTAAGCCTTCTACTTCGCATTCATTTGAAGTTAAATCATTTGTTTCGCATGGATTTGAATCTAAGCCATGTCGTTCGAATTGATTTGAAGCTAAATCATGTGTTTCGTATGGATTTGGAGCTAAACCTTCTACATCGCATTGGTTTGAAGCTAAATCATGTGAATCGCATGGATTTGAAGCTAACTCGTTCGTTTCACATGCAGTTGTAGCTAAATGATATATATCACAAGTATTTGTAGCTAAACCATTTGTTTTGCATGGATTTGAAGCTAAGCCTTCTACTTCGCATTCATTTGAAGCTAAATCATTTGTTTCGCATGGATTTGAAGCTAAGCCTTCTACATCACATTGATTTGCAGCTAAATCATGTGTTTCGCATGGATTTGAAGCTAACTTGTTCGTTTCGCATGCAGTTGTAGCTTAATAATATATATCACAAGTATTTGTAGCTAAACCATTTGTTTTGCATGGATTTGAAGCTAAGCCTTCTACTTCGCATTCATTTGAAGCTAAATCATGTGTTTCGTATGGATTTGAATCTAAGCCTTGTCCTTCGAATTGATTTGAAGCTAAATCATGTGTCTCGCATGGAATTGAAGCTACCTCGTTTGTTCCTACAGTATTTAAAGCTATATCACTAATATCGCAAGTATTTGAAGCTAAAACATATGTGTCGCATGGTTTTGAAGCTGAACCTACTACATCGCATTGATATGTAGCTAAATCTTGTGTATCGCATGGATTTGAAGCTAAACCTTCTACATCGCATTGGTTTGAAGCTAAATCATGTGAACCGCATGGATTTGAAGCTAACTCGTTCGTTTCGCATGCAGTTGTAGCTAAATGATATATATTACAAGTATTTGTAGCTAAACCATTTGTTTTGCATGGATTTGAAGCTAAGCCCTCTACTTCGCATTCATTTGAAGCTAAATCATTTGTTTCGCATGGATTTGAATCTAAGCCATGTCCTTCGAATTGATTTGAAGCTAAATCATGTGTTTCGTATGGATTTGAAGCCAAACCTTCTACATCGAAATAATTTGAAGCTAAATCATGTGTCTCGCATGGAATTGAAGCTACCTCGTTTGTTCTTACAGTATTTAAAGCTATATCACTTATATCGCAAGTATTTGAAGCTAAAACATATGTGTCGCATGGATTTGAAGCTGAACCTACTACATCGCATTGATTTGAAGCTAAATCTTGTGTATCGCATGGATTTGAAGCTAAACCTTCTACATCGCATTGGTTTGCAGCTAAATCATGTGTTTCGCATGGATTTGAAGCTAACTCGTTCGTTTCGCATGCAGTTGTAGCTTAATAATGTATATCACAAGTATTTGTAGCTAAACCATTTGTTTTGCATGGATTTGAAGCTAAGCCTTCTACTTCGCATTCATTTGAAGCTAAATCATTTGTTTCGCATCAATTTGAATCTAAGCCTTGTCCTTCGAATTGATTTGAAGCTAAACCATGTGTCTCGTATGGAATTGAAGCTACCTCGTTTGTTCCTACAATATTTAATGCTATATCACATATATCGCAAGTATTTGAAGCTAAAACATATGTGTCGCATGGATTTGAAGCTGAACCTACTACATCGCATTGATTTGAAGCTAAATCTTGTGTATCGCATGGATTTGAAGCTAAGTCGTTCGTTTCGCATGCAGTTGTAGCTTAATAATGTATATCACAAGTATTTCTAGCTAAACCATTTGTTTTGCATGGATTTGAAGCTAAGCCTTCTACTTCGCATTCATTTGAAGTTAAATCATTTGTTTCGCATGGATTTGAATCTAAGCCATGTCCTTCGAATTGATTTGAAGCTAAATCATGTGTTTCGTATGGATTTGGAGCTAAACCTTCTACATCGCATTGGTTTGAAGCTAAATCATGTGAATCGCATGGATTTGAAGCTAACTCGTTCGTTTCACATGCAGTTGTAGCTAAATGATATATATCACAAGTATTTGTATCTAAACCATTTGTTTTGCATGGATTTGAAGCTAAGCCTTCTACTTCGCATTCATTTGAAGCTAAATCATTTGTTTCGCATGGATTTGAAGCTAAGCCTTCTACATCACATTGATTTGCAGCTAAATCATGTGTTTCGCATGGATTTGAAGCTAACTTGTTCGTTTCGCATGCAGTTGTAGCTTAATAATATATATCACAAGTATTTGTAGCTAAACCATTTGTTTTGCATGGATTTGAAGCTAAGCCTTCTACTTCGCATTCATTTGAAGCTAAATCATTTGTTTCGCATGGATTTGAATCTAAGCCTTGTCCTTCGAATTGATTTAAAGCTAAATCATGTGTTTCGTATGGATTTGAAGCCAAACCTTCTACATCGAATTAATTTGAAGCTAAATCATGTGTTTCGCATGGAATTGAAGCTACCTCGTTTGTTCTTACAGTATTTAAAGCTATATCACTTATATCGCAAGTATTTGAAGCTAAAACATATGTGTCGCATGGATTTGAAGCTGAACCTACTACATCGCATTGATTTGAAGCTAAATCTTGTGTATCGCATGGATTTGAAGCTAAACCTTCTACATCGCATTGGTTTGCAGCTAAATCATGTGTTTCGCATGGATTTGAAGCTAACTCGTTCGTTTCGCATGCAGTTGTAGCTTAATAATGTATATCACAAGTATTTGTAGCTAAACCATTTGTTTTGCATGGATTTGAAGCTAAGCCTTCTACTTCGCATTCATTTGAAGCTAAATCATTTGTTTCGCATCAATTTGAATCTAAGCCTTGTCCTTCGAATTGATTTGAAGCTAAACCATGTGTCTCGTATGGAATTGAAGCTACCTCGTTTGTTCCTACAGTATTTAAAGCTATATCACATATATCGCAAGTATTTGAAGCTAAAACATATGTGTCGCATGGATTTGAAGCTAAACCTTCTACATCGCATTGGTTTGCAGCTAAATCATGTGTTTCGCATGGATTTGAAGCTAACTCGTTCGTTTCGCATGCAGTTGTAGCTTAATAATGTATATCACAAGTATTTGTAGCTAAACCATTTGTTTTGCATGGATTTGAAGCTAAGCCTACTACTTCGCATTCATTTGAAGCTAAATCATTTGTTTCGCATGGATTTGAAGCTAAGCCTTCTACATCACATTGATTTGCAGCTAAATCATTTGTTTCGGATGGATTTGAAGCTAACTCGTTCGTTTCGCATGCAGTTGTAGCTTAATAATGTATATCACAAGTATTTGTAGCTAAACCATTTGTTTCGCATGGATTTGAAGCTAAGCCTTCTACTTCGCATTCATTTGAAGCTAAATCATTTGTTTCGCATGGATTTGAAGCTAAGCCTTCTACATCACATTGATTTGCAGCTAAATCATGTGTTTCGCATGGACTTGAAGCTAACTCGTTCGTTTCGCATGCAGTTGTAGCTTAATAATGTATATCACAAGTATTTGTAGCTAAACCATTTGTTTTGCATGGATTTGAAGCTAAGCCTTCTACTTCGCATTCATTTGAAGCTAAATCATGTGTTTCGTATGGATTTGAATCTAAGCCTTGTCCTTCGAATTGATTTGAAGCTAAATCATGTGTCTCGCATGGAATTGAAGCTACCTCGTTTGTTCCTACAGTATTTAAAGCTATATCACTTATATCGCAAGTATTTGAAGCTAAAACATATGTGTCGCATGGTTTTGAAGCTGAACCTACTACATCGCATTGATTTGTAGCTAAATCTTGTGTATCGCATGGATTTGAAGCTAAACCTTCTACATCGCATTGGTTTGAAGCTAAATCATGTGAACCGCATGGATTTGAAGCTAACTCGTTCGTTTCGCATGCAGTTGTAGCTTAATAATGTATATCACAAGTATTTGTAGCTAAACCATTTGTTTTGCGTGGATTTGAAGCTAAGCCTTCTACATCGCATTCATTTGAAGCTAAATCATTTGTTTCGCATGGATTTGAATCTAAGCCATGTCCTTCGAATTGATTTGAAGCTAAATCATGTGTTTCGTATGGATTTGAAGCTAAACCTTCTACATCGAATTGATTTGAAGCTAAATCATGTGTCTCGCATGGAATTGAAGCTACCTCGTTTGTTCCTACAGTATTTAAAGCTATATCACTTATATCGCAAGTATTTGAAGCTAAAACATATGTGTCGCATGGATTTGAAGCTGAACCTACTACATCGCATTGATTTGAAGCTAAATCGTGTGTATCGCATGGATTTGAAGCTAACTCGTTCGTTTCACATGCAGTTGTAGCTAAATGATATATATCACAAGTATTTGTAGCTAAACCATTTGTTTTGCATGGATTTGAAGCTAAGCCTTCTACTTCGCATTCATTTGAAGCTAAATCATTTGTTTCGCATGGATTTGAAGCTAAGCCTTCTACATCACATTGATTTGCAGCTAAATCATGTGTTTCGCATGGATTAGAAGCTAACTTGTTCGTTTCGCATGCAGTTGTAGCTTAATAATATATATCACAAGTATTTGTAGCTAAACCATTTGTTTTGCATGGATTTGAAGCTAAGCCTTCTACTTCGCATTCATTTGAAGCTAAATCATTTGTTTCGCATGGATTTGAATCTAAGCCTTGTCCTTCGAATTGATTTGAAGCTAAATCATGTGTTTCGTATGGATTTGAAGCCAAACCTTCTACATCGAATTAATTTGAAGCTAAATCATGTGTCTCGCATGGAATTGAAGCTACCTCGTTTGTTCTTACAGTATTTAAAGCTATATCACTTATATCGCAAGTATTTGAAGCTAAAACATATGTGTCGCATGGATTTGAAGCTGAACCTACTACATCGCATTGATTTGAAGCTAAATCTTGTGTATCGCATGGATTTGAAGCTAAACCTTCTACATCGCATTGGTTTGCAGCTAAATCATGTGTTTCGCATGGATTTGAAGCTAACTCGTTCGTTTCGCATGCAGTTGTAGCTTAATAATGTATATCACAAGTATTTGTAGCTAAACCATTTGTTTTGCATGGATTTGAAGCTAAGCCTTCTACTTCGCATTCATTGAAGCTAAATCATTCGTTTCGCATCAATTTGAATCTAAGCCTTGTCCTTCGAATTGATTTGAAGCTAAACCATGTGTCTCGTATGGAATTGAAGCTACCTCGTTTGTTCCTACAATATTTAATGCTATATCACATATATCGCAAGTATTTGAAGCTAAAACATATGTGTCGCATGGATTTGAAGCTGAACCTACTACATCGCATTGATTTGAAGCTAAATCTTGTGTATCGCATGGATTTGAAGCTATGTCGTTCGTTTCGCATGCAGTTGTAGCTTAATAATGTATATCACAAGTATTTGTAGCTAAACCATTTGTTTTTGCATGGATTTGAAGCTAAGCCTTCTACTTCGCATTCATTTGAAGCTAAATCATTTGTTTCGCATGGATTTGAAGCTAAGCCTTCTACATCACATTGATTTGCAGCTAAATCATGTGTTTCGCATGGATTTGAAGCTAACTCGTTCGTTTCGCATGCAGTTGTAGCTTAATAATGTATATCACAAGTATTTGTAGCTAAACCATTTGTTTTGCATGGATTTGAAGCTAAGCCTTCTACTTCGCATTCATTTGAAGCTAAATCATGTGTTTCGTATGGATTTGAATCTAAGCCTTGTCCTTCGAATTGATTTGAAGCTAAATCATGTGTCTCGCATGGAATTGAAGCTACCTCGTTTGTTCCTACAGTATTTAAAGCTATATCACTTATATCGCAAGTATTTGAAGCTAAAACATATGTGTCGCATAGATTTGAAGCAGAACCTACTACATCGCATTGATTTGAAGCTAAATCTTGTGTATCGCATGGATTTGAAGCTAAACCTTCTACATCGCATTGGTTTGAAGCTAAATCATGTGAATCGCATGGATTTGAAGCTAACTCGTTCGTTTCGCATGCAGTTGTAGCTAAATGATATATATCACAAGTATTTGTAGCTAAACCACTTGTTTTGCATGGATTTGAAGCTAAGCCCTCTACTTCGCATTCATTTGAAGCTAAATCATTTGTTTCGCATGGATTTGAAGCTAAGCCTTCTACATCACATTGATTTGCAGCGAAATCATGTGTTTCGCATGGATTTGAAGCTAACTCGTTCGTTTCGCATGCAGTTGTAGCTTAATAATGTATATCACAAGTATTTGTAGCTAAACCATTTGTTTTGCATGGATTTGAAGCTAAGCCTTCTACTTCGCATTCATTTGAAGCTAAATCATTTGTTTCGCATGGATTTGAATCTAAGCCTTGTCCTTCGAATTGATTTGAAGCTAAATCATGTGTTTCGTATGGATTTGATGCTAAACCTTCTACATCGAATTGATTTGAAGCTAAATCATGTGTCTCGCATGGATTTGAAGCTACCTCGTTTGTTCCTACAGTATTTAAATCTATATCACTTATATCGCAAGTATTTGAATCTAAAACATATGTGTCGCATGGATTTGAAGCTGAACCTACTACATCGCATTGATGTGAAGCTAAATCTTGTGTATCGCATGGATTTGAAGCTATACCTTCTACATCGCATTGGTTTGAAGCTAAATCATGTGAATCGCATGGATTTGAAGCTAACTCGTTCGTTTCGCATGCAGTTGTAGCTTAATAATGTATATCACAAGTATTTGTAGCTAAACCATTTGTTTTGCGTGGATTTGAAACTAAGCCTTCTACATCGCATTCATTTGAAGCTAAATCATTTGTTTCGCATGGATTTGAATCTAAGCCATGTCCTTCGAATTGATTTGAAGCTAAATCATGTGTTTCGTATGGATTTGAAGCTAAACCTTCTACATCGAATTGATTTGAAGCTAAATCATGTGTCTCGCATGGAATTGAAGCTACCTCGTTTGTTCCTACAGTATTTAAAGCTATATCACTTATATCGCAAGTATTTGAAGCTAAAACATATGTGTCGCATGGATTGAAGCTGAACCTACTACATCGCATTGATTTGAAGCTAAATCTTGTGTATCGCATGGATTTGAAGCTAAACCTTCTACATCGCATTGGTTTGAAGCTAAATCATGTGAATCGCATGGATTTGAAGCTAACTCGTTCGTTTCACATGCAGTTGTAGCTAAATGATATATATCACAAGTATTTGTAGCTAAATCATTTGTTTCGCATGGATTTGAATCTAAGCCTTGTCCTTCGAATTGATTTGAAGCTAAATCATGTGTTTCGTATGGATTTGAAGCCAAACCTTCTACATCGAATTAATTTGAAGCTAAATCATGTGTCTCGCATGGAATTGAAGCTACCTCGTTTGTTCTTACAGTATTTAAAGCTATATCACTTATATCGCAAGTATTTGAAGCTAAAACATATGTGTCGCATGGATTTGAAGCTGAACCTACTACATCGCATTGATTTGAAGCTAAATCATTTGTTTCGCTTGGATTTGAAGCTAAGCCTTCTACATCACATTGATTTGCAGCTAAATCATGTGTTTCGCATGGATTTGAAGCTAACTTGTTCGTTTCGCATGCAGTTGTAGCTTAATAATATATATCACAAGTATTTGTAGCTAAACCATTTGTTTTGCATGGATTTGAAGCTAAGCCTTCTACTTCGCATTCATTTGAAGCTAAATCATTTGTTTCGCATGGATTTGAATCTAAGCCTTGTCCTTCGAATTGATTTGAAGCTAAATCATGTGTTTCGTATGGATTTGATGCCAAACCTTCTACATCGAATTAATTTGAAGCTAAATCATGTGTCTCGCATGGAATTGAAGCTACCTCGTTTGTTCTTACAGTATTTAAAGCTATATCACTTATATCGCAAGTATTTGAAGCTAAAACATATGTGTCGCATGGATTTGAAGCTGAACCTACTACATCGCATTGATTTGAAGCTAAATCTTGTGTATCGCATGGATTTGAAGCTAAACCTTCTACATCGCATTGGTTTGCAGCTAAATCATGTGTTTCGCATGGATTTGAAGCTAACTCGTTCGTTTCGCATGCAGTTGTAGCTTAATAATGTATATCACAAGTATTTGTAGCTAAACCATTTGTTTTGCATGGATTTGAAGCTAAGCCTTCTACTTCGCATTCATTGAAGCTAAATCATTTGTTTCGCATCAATTTGAATCTAAGCCTTGTCCTTCGAATTGATTTGAAGCTAAACCATGTGTCTCGTATGGAATTGAAGCTACCTCGTTTGTTCCTACAGTATTTAATGCTATATCACATATATCGCAAGTATTTGAAGCTAAAACATATGTGTCGCATGGATTTGAAGCTGAACCTACTACATCGCATTGATTTGAAGCTAAATCATGTGAATCGCATGGATTTGAAGCTAACTCGTTCGTTTCGCATGCAGTTGTAGCTTAATAATGTATATCACAAGTATTTGTAGCTAAACCATTTGTTTTGCGTGGATTTGAAGCTAAGCCTTCTACATCGCATTCATTTGAAGCTAAATCATTTGTTTCGCATGGATTTGAATCTAAGCCATGTCCTTCGAATTGATTTGAAGCTAAATCATGTGTTTCGTATGGATTTGAAGCTAAACCTTCTACATCGAATTGATTTGAAGCTAAATCATGTGTCTCGCATGGAATTGAAGCTACCTCGTTTGTTCCTACAGTATTTAAAGCTATATCACTTATATCGCAAGTATTTGAAGCTAAAACATATGTGTCGCATGGATTTGAAGCTGAACCTACTACATCGCATTGATTTGAAGCTAAATCTTGTGTATCGCATGGATTTGAAGCTAACTCGTTCGTTTCACATGCAGTTGTAGCTAAATGATATATATCACAAGTATTTGTAGCTAAACCATTTGTATTGCATGGATTTGAAGCTAAGCCTTCTACTTCGCATTCATTTGAAGCTAAATCATTTGTTTCGCATGGATTTGAAGCTAAGCCTTCTACATCACATTGATTTGCAGCTAAATCGTGTGTTTCGCATGGATTTGAAGCTAACTCGTTCGTTTCACATGCAGTTGTAGCTAAATGATATATATCACAAGTATTTGTAGCTAAACCATTTGTTTTGCATGGATTTGAAGCTAAGCCTTCTACTTCGCATTCATTTGAAGCTAAATCATTTGTTTCGCATGGATTTGAAGCTAAGCCTTCTACATCACATTGATTTGCAGCTAAATCATGTGTTTCGCATGGATTAGAAGCTAACTTGTTCGTTTCGCATGCAGTTGTAGCTTAATAATATATATCACAAGTATTTGTAGCTAAACCATTTGTTTTGCATGGATTTGAAGCTAAGCCTTCTACTTCGCATTCATTTGAAGCTAAATCATTTGTTTCGCATGGATTTGAATCTAAGCCTTGTCCTTCGAATTGATTTGAAGCTAAATCATGTGTTTCGTATGGATTTGAAGCCAAACCTTCTACATCGAATTAATTTGAAGCTAAATCATGTGTCTCGCATGGAATTGAAGCTACCTCGTTTGTTCTTACAGTATTTAAAGCTATATCACTTATATCGCAAGTATTTGAAGCTAAAACATATGTGTCGCATGGATTTGAAGCTGAACCTACTACATCGCATTGATTTGAAGCTAAATCTTGTGTATCGCATGGATTTGAAGCTAAACCTTCTGCATCGCATTGGTTTGCAGCTAAATCATGTGTTTCGCATGGATTTGAAGCTAACTCGTTCGTTTCGCATGCAGTTGTAGCTTAATAATGTATATCACAAGTATTTGTAGCTAAACCATTTGTTTTGCATGGATTTGAAGCTAAGCCTTCTACTTCGCATTCATTTGAAGCTAAATCATTTGTTTCGCATCAATTTGAATCTAAGCCTTGTCCTTCGAATTGATTTGAAGCTAAACCATGTGTCTCGTATGGAATTGAAGCTACCTCGTTTGTTCCTACAATATTTAATGCTATATCACATATATCGCAAGTATTTGAAGCTAAAACATATGTGTCGCATGGATTTGAAGCTGAACCTACTACATCGCAATGATTTGAAGCTAAATCTTGTGTATCGCATGGATTTGAAGCTAAGTCGTTCGTTTCGCATGCAGTTGTAGCTTAATAATGTATATCACAAGTATTTGTAGCTAAACCATTTGTTTTGCATGGATTTGAAGCTAAGCCTTCTACTTCGCATTCATTTGAAGCTAAATCATTTGTTTCGCATGGATTTGAAGCTAAGCCTTCTACATCACATTGATTTGCAGCTAAATCATGTGTTTCGCATGGATTTGAAGCTAACTCGTTCGTTTCGCATGCAGTTGTAGCTTAATAATGTATATCACAAGTATTTGTAGCTAAACCATTTGTTTTGCATGGATTTGAAGCTAAGCCTTCTACTTCGCATTCATTTGAAGCTAAATCATGTGTTTCGTATGGATTTGAATCTAAGCCTTGTCCTTCGAATTGATTTGAAGCTAAATCATGTGTCTCGCATGGAATTGAAGCTACCTCGTTTGTTCCTACAGTATTTAAAGCTATATCACTTATATCGCAAGTATTTGAAGCTAAAACATATGTGTCGCATGGATTTGAAGCAGAACCTACTACATCGCATTGATTTGAAGCTAAATCTTGTGTATCGCATGGATTTGAAGCTAAACCTTCTACATCGCATTGGTTTGAAGCTAAATCATGTGAATCGCATGGATTTGAAGCTAACTCGTTCGTTTCGCATGCAGTTGTAGCTAAATGATATATATCACAAGTATTTGTAGCTAAACCACTTGTTTTGCATGGATTTGAAGCTAAGCCCTCTACTTCGCATTCATTTGAAGCTAAATCATTTGTTTCGCATGGATTTGAAGCTAAGCCTTCTACATCACATTGATTTGCAGCGAAATCATGTGTTTCGCATGGATTTGAAGCTAACTCGTTCGTTTCGCATGCAGTTGTAGCTTAATAATGTATATCACAAGTATTTGTAGCTAAACCATTTGTTTTGCATGGATTTGAAGCTAAGCCTTCTACTTCGCATTCATTTGAAGCTAAATCATTTGTTTCGCATGGATTTGAATCTAAGCCTTGTCCTTCGAATTGATTTGAAGCTAAATCATGTGTTTCGTATGGATTTGATGCTAAACCTTCTACATCGAATTGATTTGAAGCTAAATCATGTGTCTCGCATGGATTTGAAGCTACCTCGTTTGTTCCTACAGTATTTAAATCTATATCACTTATATCGCAAGTATTTGAATCTAAAACATATGTGTCGCATGGATTTGAAGCTGAACCTACTACATCGCATTGATGTGAAGCTAAATCTTGTGTATCGCATGGATTTGAAGCTATACCTTCTACATCGCATTGGTTTGAAGCTAAATCATGTGAATCGCATGGATTTGAAGCTAACTCGTTCGTTTCGCATGCAGTTGTAGCTTAATAATGTATATCACAAGTATTTGTAGCTAAACCATTTGTTTTGCGTGGATTTGAAACTAAGCCTTCTACATCGCATTCATTTGAAGCTAAATCATTTGTTTCGCATGGATTTGAATCTAAGCCATGTCCTTCGAATTGATTTGAAGCTAAATCATGTGTTTCGTATGGATTTGAAGCTAAACCTTCTACATCGAATTGATTTGAAGCTAAATCATGTGTCTCGCATGGAATTGAAGCTACCTCGTTTGTTCCTACAGTATTTAAAGCTATATCACTTATATCGCAAGTATTTGAAGCTAAAACATATGTGTCGCATGGATTTGAAGCTGAACCTACTACATCGCATTGATTTGAAGCTAAATCTTGTGTATCGCATGGATTTGAAGCTAAACCTTCTACATCGCATTGGTTTGAAGCTAAATCATGTGAATCGCATGGATTTGAAGCTAACTCGTTCGTTTCACATGCAGTTGTAGCTAAATGATATATATCACAAGTATTTGTAGCTAAATCATTTGTTTCGCATGGATTTGAATCTAAGCCTTGTCCTTCGAATTGATTTGAAGCTAAATCATGTGTTTCGTATGGATTTGAAGCCAAACCTTCTACATCGAATTAATTTGAAGCTAAATCATGTGTCTCGCATGGAATTGAAGCTACCTCGTTTGTTCTTACAGTATTTAAAGCTATATCACTTATATCGCAAGTATTTGAAGCTAAAACATATGTGTCGCATGGATTTGAAGCTGAACCTACTACATCGCATTGATTTGAAGCTAAATCATTTGTTTCGCTTGGATTTGAAGCTAAGCCTTCTACATCACATTGATTTGCAGCTAAATCATGTGTTTCGCATGGATTTGAAGCTAACTTGTTCGTTTCGCATGCAGTTGTAGCTTAATAATATATATCACAAGTATTTGTAGCTAAACCATTTGTTTTGCATGGATTTGAAGCTAAGCCTTCTACTTCGCATTCATTTGAAGCTAAATCATTTGTTTCGCATGGATTTGAATCTAAGCCTTGTCCTTCGAATTGATTTGAAGCTAAATCATGTGTTTCGTATGGATTTGATGCCAAACCTTCTACATCGAATTAATTTGAAGCTAAATCATGTGTCTCGCATGGAATTGAAGCTACCTCGTTTGTTCTTACAGTATTTAAAGCTATATCACTTATATCGCAAGTATTTGAAGCTAAAACATATGTGTCGCATGGATTTGAAGCTGAACCTACTACATCGCATTGATTTGAAGCTAAATCTTGTGTATCGCATGGATTTGAAGCTAAACCTTCTACATCGCATTGGTTTGCAGCTAAATCATGTGTTTCGCATGGATTTGAAGCTAACTCGTTCGTTTCGCATGCAGTTGTAGCTTAATAATGTATATCACAAGTATTTGTAGCTAAACCATTTGTTTTGCATGGATTTGAAGCTAAGCCTTCTACTTCGCATTCATTTGAAGCTAAATCATTTGTTTCGCATCAATTTGAATCTAAGCCTTGTCCTTCGAATTGATTTGAAGCTAAACCATGTGTCTCGTATGGAATTGAAGCTACCTCGTTTGTTCCTACAGTATTTAAAGCTATATCACATATATCGCAAGTATTTGAAGCTAAAACATATGTGTCGCATGGATTTGAAGCTGAACCTACTACATCGCATTGATTTGAAGCTAAATCTTGTGTATCGCATGGATTTGAAGCTAAGTCGTTCGTTTCGCATGCAGTTGTAGCTTAATAATGTATATCACAAGTATTTGTAGCTAAACCATTTGTTTTGCATGGATTTGAAGCTAAGCCTTCTACTTCGCATTCATTTGAAGCTAAATCATTTGTTTCGCATGGATTTGAAACTAAGCCTTCTACATCACATTGATTTGCAGCTAAATCATGTGTTTCGTATGGATTTGAATCTAAGCCTTGTCCTTCGAATTGATTTGAAGCTAAATCATGTGTCTCGCATGGAATTGAAGCTACCTCGTTTGTTCCTACAGTATTTAAAGCTATATCACTTATATCGCAAGTATTTGAAGCTAAAACATATGTGTCGCATGGTTTTGAAGCTGAACCTACTACATCGCATTGATTTGAAGCTAAATCTTGTGTATCGCATGGATTTGAAGCTAAACCTTCTACATCGCATTGGTTTGAAGCTAATTCATGTGAACCGCATGGATTTGAAGCTAACTCGTTCGTTTCGCATGCAGTTGTAGCTAAATGATATATATTACAAGTATTTGTAGCTAAACCATTTGTTTTGCATGGATTTGAAGCTAAGCCCTCTACTTCGCATTCATTTGAAGCTAAATCATTTGTTTCGCATGGATTTGAAGCTAAGCCTTCTACATCACATTGATTTGCAGCGAAATCATGTGTTTCGCATGGATTTGAAGCTAACTCGTTCGTTTCGCATGCAGTTGTAGCTTAATAATGTATATCACAAGTATTTGTAGCTAAACCATTTGTTTTGCGTGGATTTGAAGCTAAGCCTTCTACATCGCATTCATTTGAAGCTAAATCATTTGTTTCGCATGGATTTGAATCTAAGCCATGTCCTTCGAATTGATTTGAAGCTAAATCATGTGTTTCGTATGGATTTGAAGCTAAACCTTCTACATCGAATTGATTTGAAGCTAAATCATGTGTCTCGCATGGAATTGAAGCTACCTCGTTTGTTCCTACAGTATTTAAAGCTATATCACTTATATCGCAAGTATTTGAAGCTAAAACATATGTGTCGCATGGATTTGAAGCTGAACCTACTACATCGCATTGATTTGAAGCTAAATCTTGTGTATCGCATGGATTTGAAGCTAAACCTTCTACATCGCATTGGTTTGAAGCTAAATCATGTGAATCGCATGGATTTGAAGCTAACTCGTTCGTTTCACATGCAGTTGTAGCTAAATGATATATATCACAAGTATTTGTAGCTAAACCATTTGTTTTGCATGGATTTGAAGCTAAGCCTTCTACTTCGCATTCGTTTGAAGCTAAATCATTTGTTTCGCATGGATTTGAAGCTATGCATTCTACATCACATTGATTTGAATCTAAATCATTTGTTTCGCATCAATTTGAATCTAAGCCTTGTCCTTCGAATTGATTTGAAGCTAAACCATGTGTCTCGCATGGAATTGAAGCTACCTCGTTTGTTCCTACAGTATTTAAAGCTATATCACATATATCGCAAGTATTTGAAGCTAAAACATATGTGTCGCATGGATTTGAAGCTGAACCTACTAGATCGCATTGATTTGAAGCTAAATCTTGTGTATCGCATGGATTTGAAGCTAAGTCGTTCGTTTCGCATGCAGTTGTAGCTTAATAATGTATATCACAAGTATTTGTAGCTAAACCATTTGTTTTGCATGGATTTGAAGCTAAGCCTTCTACTTCGCATTCATTTGAACCTAAATCATTTGTTTCGCATGGATTTGAAGCTAAGCCTTCTACATCACATTGATTTGCAGCTAAATCGTGTGTTTCGCATGGATTTGAAGCTAACTCGTTCGTTTCGCATGCAGTTGTAGCTTAATAATGTATATCACAAGTATTTGTAGCTAAACCATTTGTTTTGCATGGATTTGAAGCTAAGCCTTCTACTTCGCATTCATTTGAAGCTAAATCATGTGTTTCGTATGGATTTGAATCTAAGCCTTGTCCTTCGAATTGATTTGAAGCTAAATCATGTGTCTCGCATGGAATTGAAGCTACCTCGTTTGTTCCTACAGTATTTAAAGCTATATCACTTATATCGCAAGTATTTGAAGCTAAAACATATGTGTCGCATGGTTTTGAAGCTGAACCTACTACATCGCATTGATTTGAAGCTAAATCTTGTGTATCGCATGGATTTGAAGCTAAACCTTCTACATCGCATTGGTTTGAAGCTAAATCATGTGAACCGCATGGATTTGAAGCTAACTCGTTCGTTTCGCATGCAGTTGTAGCTAAATGATATATATTACAAGTATTTGTAGCTAAACCATTTGTTTTGCATGGATTTGAAGCTAAGCCCTCTACTTCGCATTCATTTGAAGCTAAATCATTTGTTTCGCATGGATTTGAAGCTAAGCCTTCTACATCACATTGATTTGCAGCGAAATCATGTGTTTCGCATGGATTTGAAGCTACCTCGTTTGTTCCTACAGTATTTAAAGCTATATCACTTATATCGCAAGTATTTGAAGCTAAAACATATGTTTTGCATGGATTTGAAGCTAAGCCTTCTACTTCGCATTCATTTGAAGCTAAATCATTTGTTTCGCATGGATTTGAAGCTAAGCCTTCTACATCACATTGATTTGCAGCTAAATCATGTGTTTTGCATGGATTTGAAGCTAACTCGTTCGTTTCGCATGCAGTTGTAGCTTAATAATGTATATCACAAGTATTTGTAGCTAAACCATTTGTTTTGCGTGGATTTGAAGCTAAGCCTTCTACATCGCATTCATTTGAAGCTAAATCATTTGTTTCGCATGGATTTGAATCTAAGCCATGACATTCGAATTGATTTGAAGCTAAATCATGTGTTTCGTATGGATTTGAAGCTAAACCTTCTACATCGAATTGATTTGAAGCTAAATCATGTGTCTCGCATGGAATTGAAGCTACCTCGTTTGTTCCTACAGTATTTAAAGCTATATCACTTATATCGCAAGTATTTGAAGCTAAAACATATGTGTCGCATGGATTTGAAGCTGAACCTACTACATCGCATTGATTTGAAGCTAAATCTTGTGTATCGCATGGATTTGAAGCTGAGCCTTCTACTTCGCATTCATTTGAAGCTAAATCATTTGTTTCGCATGGATTTGAAGCTAAGCCTTCTACATCACATTGATTTGCAGCTAAATCATGTGTTTCGCATGGATTTGAAGCTAACTTGTTCGTTTCGCATGCAGTTGTAGCTTAATAATATATATCACAAGTATTTGTAGCTAAACCATTTGTTTTGCATGGATTTTAAGCTAAGCCTTCTACTTCGCATTCATTTGAAGCTAAATCATTTGTTTCGGATGGATTTGAATCTAAGCCTTGTCCTTCGAATTGATTTGAAGCTAAATCATGTGTTTCGTATGGATTTGAAGCCAAACCTTCTACATCGAATTAATTTGAAGCTAAATCATGTGTCTCGCATGGAATTGAAGCTACCTCGTTTGTTCTTACAGTATTTATAGCTATATCACTTATATCGCAAGTATTTGAAGCTAAAACATATGTGTCGCATGGATTTGAAGCTGAACCTACTACATCGCATTGATTTGAAGCTAAATCTTGTGTATCGCATGGATTTGAAGCTAAACCTTCTACATCGCATTGGTTTGCAGCTAAATCATGTGTTTCGCATGGATTTGAAGCTAACTCGTTCGTTTCGCATGCAGTTGTAGCTTAATAATGTATATCACAAGTATTTGTAGCTAAACCATTTGTTTTGCATGGATTTGAAGCTAAGCCTTCTACTTCGCATTCATTTGAAACAAATCATTTGTTTCGCATGGATTTGAAGCTAACTCGTTCGTTTCGCATGCAGTTGTAGCTTAATAATGTATATCACAAGTATTTGTAGCTAAACCATTTGTTTTGCATGGATTTGAAGCTAAGCCTTCTACTTCGCATTCATTTGAAGCTAAATCATGTGTTTCGTATGGATTTGAATCTAAGCCTTGTCCTTCGAATTGATTTGAAGCTAAATCATGTGTCTCGCATGGAATTGAAGCTACCTCGTTTGTTCCTACAGTATTTAAAGCTATATCACTTATATCGCAAGTATTTGAAGCTAAAACATATGTGTCGCATGGATTTGAAGCTGAACCTACTACATCGCATTGATTTGAAGCTAAATCTTGTGTATCGCATGGATTTGAAGCTAAACCTTCTACATCGCATTGGTTTGAAGCTAAATCATGTGAATCGCATGGATTTGAAGCTAACTCGTTCGTTTCACATGCAGTTGTAGCTAAATGATATATATCACAAGTATTTGTAGCTAAACCATTTGTTTTGCATGGATTTGAAGCTAAGCCTTCTACTTCGCATTCGTTTGAAGCTAAATCATTTGTTTCGCATGGATTTGAAGCTATGCCTTCTACATCACATTGATTTGAATCTAAATCATTTGTTTCGCATCAATTTGAATCTAAGCCTTGTCCTTCGAATTGATTTGAAGCTAAACCATGTGTCTCGCATGGAATTGAAGCTACCTCGTTTGTTCCTACAGTATTTAAAGCTATATCACATATATCGCAAGTATTTGAAGCTAAAACATATGAGTCGCATGGATTTGAAGCTGAACCTACTAGATCGCATTGATTTGAAGCTAAATCTTGTGTATCGCATGGATTTGAAGCTAAGCCTTCTACTTCGCATTCATTTGAAGCTAAATCATTTGTTTCGCATGGATTTGAAGCTAAGCCTTCTACATCACATTGATTTGCAGCGAAATCATGTGTTTCGCATGGATTTGATGCTAACTCGTTCGTTTCGCATGCAGTTGTAGCTTAATAATGTATATCACAAGTATTTGTAGCTAACCCATTTGTTTTGCATGGATTTGAAGCTAAGCCTTCTACTTCGCATTCATTTGAAGCTAAATCATTTGTTTCGCATGGATTTGAATCTAAGCCTTGTCCTTCGAATTGATTTGAAGCTAAATCATGTGTTTCGTATGGATTTGATGCTAAACCTTCTACATCGAATTGATTTGAAGCTGAATCATGTGTCTCGCATGGATTTGAAGCTACCTCGTTTGTTCCTACAGTATTTAAATCTATATCACTTATATCGCAAGTATTTGAATCTAAAACATATGTGTCGCATGGATTTGAAGCTGAACCTACTACATCGCATTGATGTGAAGCTAAATCTTGTGTATCGCATGGATTTGAAGCTAAACCTTCTACATCGCATTGGTTTGAAGCTAAATCATGTGAATCGCATGGATTTGAAGCTAACTCGTTCGTTTCGCATGCAGTTGTAGCTTAATAATGTATATCACAAGTATTTGTAGCTAAACCATTTGTTTTGCGTGGATTTGAAGCTAAGCCTTCTACATCGCATTCATTTGAAGCTAAATCATTTGTTTCGCATGGATTTGAATCTAAGCCATGTCCTTCGAATTGATTTGAAGCTAAATCATGTGTTTCGTATGGATTTGAAGCTAAACCTTCTACATCGAATTGATTTGAAGCTAAATCATGTGTCTCGCATGGAATTGAAGCTACCTCGTTTGTTCCCACAGTATTTAAAGCTATATCACTTATATCGCAAGTATTTGAAGCTAAAACATATGTGTCGCATGGATTTGAAGCTGAACCTACTACATCGCATTGGTTTGAAGCTAAATCATGTGAATCGCATGGATTTGAAGCTAACTCGTTCGTTTCACATGCAGTTGTAGCTAAATGATATATATCACAAGTATTTGTAGCTAAACCATTTGTTTTGCATGGATTTGAAGCTAAGCCTTCTACTTCGCATTCATTTGAAGCTTAATCATTTGTTTCGCATGGATTTGAAGCTAAGCCTTCTACATCACATTGATTTGCAGCTAAATCGTGTGTTTCGCATGGATTTGAAGCTAACTTGTTCGTTTCGCATGCAGTTGTAGCTTAATAATATATATCACAAGTATTTGTAGCTAAACCATTTGTTTTGCATGGATTTGAAGCTAAGCCTTCTACTTCGCATTCATTTGAAGTTAAATCATTTGTTTCGCATGGATTTGAATCTAAGCCTTGTCCTTCGAATTGATTTGAAGCTAAATCATGTGTTTCGTATGGATTTGAAGCCAAACCTTCTACATCGAATTAATTTGAAGCTAAATCATGTGTCTCGCATGGAATTGAAGCTACCTCGTTTGTTCTTACAGTATTTAAAGCTATATCACTTATATCGCAAGTATTTGAAGCTAAAACATATGTGTCGCATGGTTTTGAAGCTGAACCTACTACATCGCATTGATTTGAAGCTAAATCTTGTGTATCGCATGGATTTGAAGCTAAACCTTCTACATCGCATTGGTTTGAAGCTAAATCATGTGAACCGCATGGATTTGAAGCTAACTCGTTCGTTTCGCATGCAGTTGTAGCTAAATGATATATATTACAAGTATTTGTAGCTAAACCATTTGTTTTGCATGGATTTGAAGCTAAGCCCTCTACTTCGCATTCATTTGAAGCTAAATCATTTGTTACGCATGGATTTGAAGCTAAGCCTTCTACATCACATTGATTTGCAGCGAAATCATGTGTTTCGCATGGATTTGAAGCTACCTCGTTTGTTCCTACAGTATTTAAAGCTATATCACTTATATCGCAAGTATTTGAAGCTAAAACATATGTTTTGCATGGATTTGAAGCTAAGCCTTCTACTTCGCATTCATTTGAAGCTAAATCATTTGTTTCGCATGGATTTGAAGCTAAGCCTTCTACATCACATTGATTTGCAGCTAAATCATGTGTTTCGCATGGATTTGAAGCTAACTCGTTCGTTTCGCATGCAGTTGTAGCTTAATAATGTATATCACAAGTATTTGTAGCTAAACCATTTGTTTTGCGTGGATTTGAAGCTAAGCCTTCTACATCGCATTCATTTGAAGCTAAATCATTTGTTTCGCATGGATTTGAATCTAAGCCATGACCTTCGAATTGATTTGAAGCTAAATCATGTGTTTCGTATGGATTTGAAGCTAAACCTTCTACATCGAATTGATTTGAAGCTAAATCATATGTCTCGCATGGAATTGAAGCTACCTCGTTTGTTCCTACAGTATTTAAAGCTATATCACTTATATCGCAAGTATTTGAAGCTAAAACATATGTGTCGCATGGATTTGAAGCTGAACCTACTACATCGCATTGATTTGAAGCTAAATCTTGTGTATCGCATGGATTTGAAGCTAAACCTTCTACATCGCATTGGTTTGAAGCTAAATCATGTGAATCGCATGGATTTGAAGCTAACTCGTTCGTTTCGCATGCAGTTGTAGCTAAATGATATATATCACAAGTATTTGTAGCTAAACCATTTGTTTTGCATGGATTTGAAGCTAAGCCCTCTACTTCGCATTCATTTGAAGCTAAATCATTTGTTTCGCATGGATTTGAAGCTAAGCCTTCTACATCACATTGATTTGCAGCGAAATCATGTGTTTCGCATGGATTTGAAGCTAACTCATTCGTTTCGCATGCAGTTGTAGCTTAATAATGTATATCACAAGTATTTGTAGCTAAACCATTTGTTTTGCATGGATTTGAAGCTAAGCCTTCTACTTCGCATTCATTTGAAGCTAAATCATTTGTTTCGCATGGATTTGAATCTAACCCTTGTCCTTCGAATTGATTTGAAGCTAAATCATGTGTTTCGTATGGATTTGATGCTAAACCTTCTACATCGAATTGATTTGAAGCTAAATCATGTGTCTCGCATGGATTTGAAGCTACCTCGTTTGTTCCTACAGTATTTAAATCTATATCACTTATATCGCAAGTATTTGAATCTAAAACATATGTGTCGCATGGATTTGAAGCTGAACCTACTACATCGCATTGATGTGAAGCTAAATCTTGTGTATCGCATGGATTTGAAGCTAAACCTTCTACATCGCATTGGTTTGAAGCTAAATCATGTGAATCGCATGGATTTGAAGCTAACTCGTTCGTTTCGCATGCAGTTGTAGCTTAATAATGTATATCACAAGTATTTGTAGCTAAACCATTTGTTTTGCGTGGATTTGAAGCTAAGCCTTCTACATCGCATTCATTTGAAGCTAAATCATTTGTTTCGCATGGATTTGAATCTAAGCCATGTCCTTCGAATTGATTTGAAGCTAAATCATGTGTTTCGTATGGATTTGAAGCTAAACCTTCTACATCGAATTGATTTGAAGCTAAATCATGTGTTCTCGCATGGAATTGAAGCTACCTCGTTTGTTCCCACAGTATTTAAAGCTATATCACTTATATCGCAAGTATTTGAAGCTAAAACATATGTGTCGCATGGATTTGAAGCTGAACCTACTACATCGCATTGGTTTGAAGCTAAATCATGTGAATCGCATGGATTTGAAGCTAACTCGTTCGTTTCACATGCAGTTGTAGCTAAATGATATATATCACAAGTATTTGTAGCTAAACCATTTGTTTTGCATGGATTTGAAGCTAAGCCTTCTACTTCGCATTCATTTGAAGCTAAATCATTTGTTTCGCATGGATTTGAAGCTAAGCCTTCTACATCACATTGATTTGCAGCTAAATCATGTGTTTCGCATGGATTTGAAGCTAACTTGTTCGTTTCGCATGCAGTTGTAGCTTAATAATATATATCACAAGTATTTGTAGCTAAACCATTTGTTTTGCATGGATTTGAAGCTAAGCCTTCTACTTCGCATTCATTTGAAGTTAAATCATTTGTTTCGCATGGATTTGAATCTAAGCCTTGTCCTTCGAATTGATTTGAAGCTAAATCATGTGTTTCGTATGGATTTGAAGCCAAACCTTCTACATCGAATTAATTTGAAGCTAAATCATGTGTCTCGCATGGAATTGAAGCTACCTCGTTTGTTCTTACAGTATTTAAAGCTATATCACTTATATCGCAAGTATTTGAAGCTAAAACATATGTGTCGCATGGATTTGAAGCTGAACCTACTACATCGCATTGATTTGAAGCTAAATCATGTGTTTCGTATGGATTTGAATCTAAGCCTTGTCCTTCGAATTGATTTGAAGCTAAATCATGTGTCTTGCATGGAATTGAAGCTACCTCGTTTGTTCCTACAGTATTTAAAGCTATATCACTTATATCGCAGTATTTGAAGCTAAAACATATGTGTCGCATGGAATTGAAGCTGAACCTACTACATCGCATTGATTTGAAGCTAAATCTTGTGTATCGCATGGATTTGAAGCTAAACCTTCTACATCGCATTGGTTTGAAGCTAAATCATGTGAATCGCATGGATTTGAAGCTAACTCGTTCGTTTCGCATGCAGTTGTAGCTTAATAATGTATATCACAAGTATTTGTAGCTAAACCATTCTTTTTGCATGGATTTGAAGCTAAGCCTTCTACATCGCATTCATTTGAAGCTAAATCATTTGTTTCGCATGGATTTGAAGCTAAGCCTTCTACATCACATTGATTTGCAGCGAAATCATGTGTTTCGCATGGATTTGAAGCTAACTCGTTCGTTTCGCATGCAGTTGTAGCTTAATAATGTATATCACAAGTATTTGTAGCTAAACCATTTGTTTCGCATGGATTTGAATCTAAGCCTTGTCCTCCGAATTGATTTGAAGCTAAATCATGTGTTTCGTATGGATTTGATGCTAAATCTTCTACATCGAATTGATTTGAAGCTAAATCATGTGTCTCGCATGGATTTGAAGCTACCTCGTTTATTCCTACAGTATTTAAATCTATATCACTTATATCACAAGTATTTGAATCTAAAACATATGTGTCGCATGGATTTGAAGCTGAACCTACTACATCGCATTGATGTGAAGCTAAATCTTGTGTATCGCATGGAGTTGAAGCTAAACCTTCTACATTGCATTGGTTTGAAGCTAAATCATGTGAATCGCATGGATTTGAAGCTAACTCGTTCGTTTCGCATGCAGTTGTAGCTTAATAATGTATATCACAAGTATTTGTAGCTAAACCATTTGTTTTGCGTGGATTTGAAGCTAAGCCTTCTACATCGCATTCATTTGAAGCTAAATCATTTGTTTCGCATGGATTTGAATCTAAGCCATGTCCTTCGAATTGATTTGAAGCTAAATCATGTGTTTCGTATGGATTTGAAGCTAAACCTTCTACATCGAATTGATTTGAAGCTAAATCATGTGTCTCGCATGGAATTGAAGCTACCTCGTTTGTTCTTACAGTATTTAAAGCTATATCACTTATATCGCAAGTATTTGAAGCTAAAACATATGTGTCGCATGGATTTGAAGCTGAACCTACTACATCGCATTGATTTGAAGCTAAATCTTGTGTATCGCATGGATTTGAAGCTAAACCTTCTACATCGCATTGGTTTGAAGCTAAATCATGTGAATCGCATGGATTTGAAGCTAACTCGTTCGTTTCGCATGCAGTTGTAGCTTAATAATGTATATCACAAGTATTTGTAGCTAAACCATTTGTTTTGCATGGATTTGAAGCTAAGCCTTCTACTACGCATTCATTTGAAGCTAAATCATTTGTTTCGCATGGATTTGAATCTAAGCCTTGTCCTTCGAATTGATTTGAAGCTAAATCATGTGTTTCGTATGGATTTGATGCTAAACCTTCTACATCGAATTGATTTGAAGCTGAATCATGTGTCTCGCATGGATTTGAAGCTACCTCGTTTGTTCCTACAGTATTTAAATCTAAATCACTTATATCGCAAGTATTTGAATCTAAAACATATGTGTCGCATGGATTTGAAGCTGAACCTACTACATCGCATTGATGTGAAGCTAAATCTTGTGTATCGCATGGATTTGAAGCTAAACCTTCTACATCGCATTGGTTTGAAGCTAAATCATGTGAATCGCATGGATTCGAAGCTAACTCGTTCGTTTCGCATGCAGTTGTAGCTTAATAATGTATATCACAAGTATTTGTAACTAAACCATTTGTTTTGCATGGATTTGAAGCTAAGCCTTCTACTTCGCATTCATTTGAAGCTAAATCATTTGTTTCGCATGGATTTGAAGCTAAGCCTTCTACATCACATTGATTTGCAGCTAAATCATGTGTTTCGCATGGATTTGAAGCCAACTCGTTCGTTTCGCATGCAGTTGTAGCTTAATAATGTATATCACAAGTATTTGTAGCTAAACCATTTGTTTTGCATGGATTTGAAGCTAAGCCTTCTACTTCGCATTCATTTGATGCTAAATCATTTGTTTCGCATGGATTTGAATCTAAGCCTTGTCCTTCGAATTGATTTGAAGCTAAATCATGTGTTTCGTATGGATTTGAAGCCAAACCTTCTACATAGAATTAATTTGAAGCTAAATCATGTGTCTCGCATGGAATTGAAGCTACCTCGTTTGTTCCTACAGTATTTAAAGCTATATCACTTATATCGCAAGTATTTGAAGCTAAAACATATGTGTCGCATGGATTTGAAGCTGAACCTACTACATCGCATTGATTTGAAGCTAAATCTTGTGTATCGCATGGATTTAAAGCTAAACCTTCTACATCGCATTGGTTTGAAGCTAAATCATGTGAATCGCATGGATTTGAAGCTAACTCGTTCGTTTCACATGCAGTTGTAGCTAAATGATATATATCACAAGTATTTGTAGCTAATCCATTTGTTTTGCATGGATTTGAAGCTAACTCGTTCGTTTCACATGCAGTTGTAGCTAAATGATATATATCACAAGTATTTGTAGCTAAACCATTTGTTTTGCATGGATTTGAAGCTAAGCCCTCTACTTCGCATTCATTTGAAGCTACATCATTTGTTTCGCATGGATTTGAAGCTAAGCCTTCTACATCACATTGATTTGCAGCGAAATCATGTGTTTCGCATGCAGTTGTTGCTTAATAATGTATATCACAAGTATTTGTAGCTAAACCATTTGTTTTGCATGGATTTGAAGCTAAGCCTTCTACTTCGCATTCATTTGAAGCTAAATCATTTGTTTCGCATGGATTTGAATCTAAGCCTTGTCCTTCGAATTGATTTGAAGCTAAATCATGTGTTTCGTATGGATTTGAAGCTAAACCTTCTACATCGAATTAATTTGAAGCTAAATCATGTGTCTCGCATGGAATTGAAGCTACCTCGTTTGTTCCTACAGTATTTAAAGCTATATCACTTATATCGCAAGTATTTGAAGCTAAAACATATGTGTCGCATGGATTTGAAGCTGAACCTACTACATCGCATTGATTTGAAGCTAAATCTTGTGTATCGCATGGATTTGAAGCTAAACCTTCTACATCGCATTGGTTTCAAGCTAAATCATGTGAATCGCATGGATTTGAAGCTAACTCGTTCGTTTCGCATGCTGTTGTAGCTAAATGATATATATCACAAGTATTTGTAGCTAATCCATTTGTGTTGCATGGATTTCAAGCTAAGCCCTCTCCTTCGCATTCATTTGAAGCTAAATCATTTGTTTCGCATGGATTTGAAGCTAAGCCTTCTACATCACATTGATTTGCAGCGAAATCATGTGTTTCGCATGGATTTGAAGCTAACTCGTTCGTTTCGCATGCAGTTGTAGCTTAATAATGTATATCACAAGTATTTGTAGCTAAACCATTTGTTTTGCATGGATTTGAAGCTAAGCCTTCTACTTCGAATTCATTTGAAGCTAAATCATTTGTTTCGCATGGATTTGAATCTAAGCCTTGTCCTTCGAATTGATTTGAAGCTAAATCATGTGTTTCGTATGGATTTGAAGCCAAACCTTCTACATCGAATTGATTTGAAGCTAAATCATGTGTCTCGCATGGAATTGAAGCTACCTCGTTTGTTCCTACAGTATTTAAAGCTATATCACTTATATCGCAAGTATTTGAAGCTAAAACATATGTGTCGCATGGATTTGAAGCTGAACCTACTACATCGCATTGATTTGAAGTTAAATCTTGTGTATCGCATGGATTTAAAGCTAAACCTTCTACATCGCATTGGTTTGAAGCTAAATCATGTGAATCGCATGGATTTGAAGCTAACTCGTTCGTTTCACATGCAGTTGTAGCTAAATGATATATATCACAAGTATTTGTAGCTAATCCATTTGTTTTGCATGGATTTGAAGCTAACTCGTTCGTTTCACATGCAGTTGTAGCTAAATGATATATATCACAAGTATTTGTAGCTAAACCATTTGTTTTGCATGGATTTGAAGCTAAGCCCTCTACTTCGCATTCATTTGAAGCTAAATCATTTGTTTCGCATGGATTTGAAGCTAAGCCTTCTACATCACATTGATTTGCAGCGAAATCATGTGTTTCGCATGCAGTTGTTGCTTAATAATGTATATCACAAGTATTTGTAGCTAAACCATTTGTTTTGCATGGATTTGAAGCTAAGCCTTCTACTTCGCATTCATTTGAAGCTAAATCATTTGTTTCGCATGGATTTGAATCTAAGCCTTGTCCTTCGAATTGATTTGAAGCTAAATCATGTGTTTCGTATGGATTTGAAGCTAAACCTTCTACATCGAATTAATTTGAAGCTAAATCATGTGTCTCGCATGGAATTGAAGCTACCTCGTTTGTTCCTACAGTATTTAAAGCTATATCACTTATAGCGCAAGTATTTGAAGCTAAAACATATGTGTCGCATGGATTTGAAGCTGAACCTACTACATCGCATTGATTTGAAGCTAAATCTTGTGTATCGCATGGATTTGAAGCTAAACCTTCTACATCGCATTGGTTTCAAGCTAAATCATGTGAATCGCATAGATTTGAAGCTAACTCGTTCGTTTCGCATGCTGTTGTAGCTAAATGATATATATCACAAGTATTTGTAGCTAATCCATTTGTTTTGCATGGATTTGAAGCTAAGCCTTCTACTTCGCATTCATTTGAAGCTAAATCATTTGTTTCGCATGGATTTGAAGCTAAGCCTTCTACATGACATTGATTTGCAGCGAAATCATGTGTTTCGCATGGATTTGAAGCTAACTCGTTCGTTTCGCATGCAGTTGTAGCTTAATAATGTATATCACAAGTATTTGTAGCTAAACCATTTGTTTTGCATGGATTTGAAGCTAAGCCTTCTACTTCGAATTCATTTGAAGCTAAATCATTTGTTTCGCATGGATTTGAATCTAAGCCTTGTCCTTCGAATTGATTTGAAGCTAAATCATGTGTTGCGTATGGATTTGAAGCCAAACCTTCTACATCGAATTGATTTGAAGCTAAATTATGTGTCTCGCATGGAATTGAAGCTACGTCGTTTGTTCCTACAGTATTTAAAGCTATATCACTTATATCGCAAGTATTTGAAGCTAAAACATATGTGTCGCAATGGATTTGAAGCTGAACCTACTACATCGCATTGATTTGAAGCTAAATCTTGTGTATCGCATGGATTTGAAGCTAAACCTTCTACATCGCATTGGTTTGCAGCTAAATCATGTGTTTCGCATGGATTTGAAGCTAACTCGTTCGTTTCGCATGCAGTTGTAGCTTAATAATGTATATCACAAGTATTTGTAGCTAAACCATTTGTTTTGCATGGATTTGAGGCTAAGCCTTCTACTTCGCATTCATTTGAAGCTAAATCATTTGTTTCGCATCAATTTGAATCTAAGCCTTGTCCTTCGAATTGATTTGAAGCTAAACCATGTGTCTCGCATGGAATTGAAGCTACCTCGTTTGTTCCTACAGTATTTAAAGCTATATCACATATATCGCAAGTATTTGAAGCTAAAACATATGTGTCGCATGGATTTGAAGCTGAACCTACTACATCGCATTGATTTGAAGCTAAATCTTGTGTATCGCATGGATTTGAAGCTAAGTCGTTCGTTTCGCATGCAGTTGTAGCTTAATAATGTATATAACAAGTATTTGTAGCTAAACCATTTGTTTTGCATGGATTTGAAGCTAAGCCTTCTGCTTCGCATTCATTTGAAGCTAAATCATTTGTTTCGCATGGATTTGAAGCTAAGCCTTCTACATCACATTGATTTGCAGCTAAATCATGTGTTTCGCATGGATTTGAAGCTAACTCGTTCGTTTCGCATGCAGTTGTAGCTTAATAATGTATATCACAAGTATTTGTAGCTAAACCATTTGTTTTGCATGGATTTGAAGCTAAGCCTTCTACTTCGCATTCATTTGAAGCTAAATCATTTGTTTCGCATGGATTTGAATCTAAGCCTTGTCCTTCGAATTGATTTGAAGCTAAATCATGTGTTTCGTATGGATTTGATGCTAAACCTTCTACATCGAATTGATTTGAAGCTAAATCATGTGTCTCGCATGGATTTGAAGCTACCTCGTTTGTTCCTACAGTATTTAAATCTATATCACTTATATCGCAAGTATTTGAATCTAAAACATATGTGTCGCATGGATTTGAAGCTGAACCTACTACATCGCATTGATGTGAAGCTAAATCTTGTGTATCGCATGGATTTGAAGCTAAACCTTCTACATCGCATTGGTTTGAAGCTAAATCATGTGAATCGCATGGATTTGAAGCTAACTCGTTCGTTTCGCATGCAGTTGTAGCTTAATAATGTATATCACAAGTATTTGTAGCTAAACCATTTGTTTTGCATGGATTTGAAGCTAAGCCTTCTACATCGCATTCATTTGAAGCTGAATCGTTTGTTTCGCATGGATTTGAATCTAAGCCATGTCCTTCGAATTGATTTGAAGCTAAATCATGTGTTTCGTATGGATTAGAAGCTAAACCTTCTACATCGAATTGATTTGAAGCTAAATCATGTGTCTCGCATGGAATTGAAGCTACCTCGTTTGTTCCTACAGTATTTAAAGCTATATCACTTATATCGCAAGTATTTGAAGCTAAAACATATGTGTCGCATGGATTTGAAGCTGAACCTACTACATCGCATTGATTTGAAGCTAAATCTTGTGTATCGCATGGATTTGAAGCTAAACCTTCTACATCGCATTGGTTTGAAGCTAAATCATGTGAATCGCATGGATTTGAAGCTAACTCGTTCGTTTCACATGCAGTTGTAGCTAAATGATATATATCACAAGTATTTGTAGCTAAACCATTTGTTTTGCATGGATTTGAAGCTAAGCCTTCTACTTCGCATTCATTTGAAGCTAAATCATTTGTTTCGCATGGATTTGAAGCTAAGCCTTCTACATCACATTGATTTGCAGCTAAATCATGTGTTTCGCATGGATTTGAAGCTAACTTGTTCGTTTCGCATGCAGTTGTAGCTTAATAATATATATCACAAGTATTTGTAGCTAAACCATTTGTTTTGCATGGATTTGAAGCTAAGCCTTCTACTTCGCATTCATTTGAAGCTAAATCATTTGTTTCGCATCAATTTGAATTTAAGCCTTGTCCTTCGAATTGATTTGAAGCTAAACCATGTGTCTCGCATGGAATTGAAGCTACCTCGTTTGTTCCTACAGTATTTAAAGCTATATCACATATATCGCAAGTATTTGAAGCTAAAACATATGTGTCGCATGGATTTGAAGCTGAACCTACTACATCGCATTGATGTGAAGCTAAATCTTGTTTATCGCATGGATTTGAAGCTAAACCTTCTACATCGCATTGGTTTGAAGCTAAATCATGTGAATCGCATGGATTTGAAGCTAACTCGTTCGTTTCGCATGCAGTTGTAGCTTAATAATGTATATCACAAGTATTTGTAGCTAAACCATTTGTTTTGCATGGATTTGAAGCTAAGCCTTCTACTACGCATTCATTTGAAGCTAAATCATTTGTTTCGCATGGATTTGAATCTAAGCCTTGTCCTTCGAATTGATTTGAAGCTAAATCATGTGTTTCGTATGGATTTGAAGCCAAACCTTCTACATCGAATTAATTTGAAGCTAAATCATGTGTCTCGCATGGAATTGAAGCTACCTCGTTTGTTCTTACAGTATTTAAAGCTATATCACTTATATCGCAAGTATTTGAAGCTAAAACATATGTGTCGCATGGATTTGAAGCTGAACCTACTACATCGCATTGATTTGAAGCTAAATCTTGTGTATCGCATGGATTTGAAGCTAAACCTTCTACATCACATTGATTTGCAGCTAAATCATGTGAATCGCATGGATTTGAAGCTAACTCGTTCGTTTCGCATGCAGTTGTAGCTAAATGATATATATCACAAGTATTTGTAGCTAATCCATTTGTTTTGCATGGATTTGAAGCTAAGCCTTCTACTTCGCATTTATTTGAAGCTAAATCATTTGTTTCGCATGGATTTGAATCTAAGCCTTGTCCTTCGAATTGATTTGAAGCTAAATCATGTGTTTCGTATGGATTTGATGCTAAACCTTCTACATCGAATTGATTTGAAGCTAAATCATGTGTCTCGCATGGATTTGAAGCTACCTCGTTTGTTCCTACAGTATTTAAATCTATATCACTTATATCGCAAGTATTTGAATCTAAAACATATGTGTCGCATGGATTTGAAGCTGAACCTACTACATCGCATTGATGTGAAGCTAAATCTTGTGTATCGCATGGATTTGAAGCTAAACCTTCTACATCGCATTGGTTTGAAGCTAAATCATGTGAATCGCATGGATTTGAAGCTAACTCGTTCGTTTCGCATGCAGTTGTAGCTTAATAATGTATATCACAAGTATTTGTAGCTAAACCATTTCTTTTGCATGGATTTGAAGCTAAGCCTTCTACATCGCATTCATTTGAAGCTAAATCATTTGTTTCGCATGGATTTGAACCTAAGCCATGTCCTTCGAATTGATTTGAAGCTAAATCATTTGTTTCGCATGGATTTGAAGCTAAGCCTTCTAGATCACATTGATTTGCAGCTAAATCATGTGTTTCGCATGGATTTGAAGCCAACTCGTGCGTTTCGCATGCAGTTGTAGCTTAATAATGTATATCACAAGTATTTGTAGCTAAACCATTTGTTTTGCATGGATTTGAAGCTAAGCCTTGTACTTCGCATTCATTTGAAGCTAAATCATGTGTCTCGCATGGATTTGAAGCTACCTCGTTTGTTCCTACAGTATTTAAATCTATATCACTTATATCGCAAGTATTTGAATCTAAAACATATGTGTCGCATGGATTTGAAGCTGAACCTACTACATCGCATTGATGTGAAGCTAAATCTTGTGTATCGCATGGATTTGAAGCTAAACCTTCTACATCGCATTGGTTTGAAGCTAAATCATGTGAATCGCATGGATTTGAAGCTAACTCGTTCGTTTCACATGCAGTTGTAGCTAAATGATATATATCACAAGTATTTGTAGCTAAACCATTTGTTTTGCATGGATTTGAAGTTAAGCCTTCTACTTCGCATTCATTTGAAGCTAAATCATTTGTTTCGCATGGATTTGAAGCTAAGCCTTCTACATCACATTGATTTGCAGCTAAATCATGTGTTTCGCATGGATTTGAAGCCAACTCGTTCGTTTCGCATGCAGTTGTAGCTTAATAATATATATCACAAGTATTTGTAGCTAAACCATTTGTTTTGCATGGATTTGAAGCTAAGCCTTCTACTTCGCATTCATTTGAAGCTAAATCATTTGTTTCGCATGGATTTGAATCTAAGCCTTGTCCTTCGAATTGATTTGAAGCTAAATCATGTGTTTCGTATGGATTTGATGCTAAACCTTCTACATCGAATTGATTTGAAGCTAAATCATGTGTCTCGCATGGATTTGAAGCTACCTCGTTTGTTCCTACAGTATTTAAAGCTATATCACATATATCGCAAGTATTTGAAGCTAAAACATATGTGTCGCATGGATTTGAAGCTAAGCCTTCTACATCACATTGATTTGCAGCTAAATCATGTGTTTCGCATGGATTTGAAGCTAACTCGTTCGTTTCGCATGCAGTTGTAGCTTAATAATGTATATCACAAGTATTTGTAGCTAAACCATTTGTTTTGCATGGATTTGAAGCTAAGCCTTCTACTTCGCATTCATTTGAAGCTAAATCATTTGTTTCGCATGGATTTGAATCTAAGCCTTGTCCTTCGAATTGATTTGAAGCTAAATCATGTGTTTCGTATGGATTTGAAGCCAAACCTTCTACATAGAATTAATTTGAAGCTAAATCATGTGTCTCGCATGGAATTGAAGCTACCTCGTTTGTTCCTACAGTATTTAAAGCTATATCACTTATATCGCAAGTATTTGAAGCTAAAACATATGTGTCGCATGGATTTGAAGCTGAACCTACTACATCGCATTGATTTGAAGCTAAATCTTGTGTATCGCATGGATTTAAAGCTAAACCTTCTACATCGCATTGGTTTGAAGCTAAATCATGTGAATCGCATGGATTTGAAGCTAACTCGTTCGTTTCACATGCAGTTGTAGCTAAATGATATATATCACAAGTATTTGTAGCTAATCCATTTGTTTTGCATGGATTTGAAGCTAAGCCTTCTACTTCGCATTCATTTGAAGCTAAATCATTTGTTTCGCATGGATTTGAATCTAAGCCTTGTCCTTCGAATTGATTTGAAGCTAAATCATGTGTTTCGTATGGATTTGATGCTAAACCTTCTACATCGAATTGATTTGAAGCTAAATCATGTGTCTCGCATGGATTTGAAGCTACCTCGTTTGTTCCTACAGTATTTAAATCTATATCACTTATATCGCAAGTATTTGAATCTAAAACATATGTGTCGCATGGATTTGAAGCTGAACCTACTACATCGCATTGATGTGAAGCTAAATCTTGTGTATCGCATGGATTTGAAGCTAAACCTTCTACATCGCATTGGTTTGAAGCTAAATCATGTGAATCGCATGGATTTGAAGCTAACTCGTTCGTTTCGCATGCAGTTGTAGCTTAATAATGTATATCACAAGTATTTGTAGCTAAACCATTTCTTTTGCATGGATTTGAAGCTAAGCCTTCTACATCGCATTCATTTGAAGCTAAATCATTTGTTTCGCATGGATTTGAACCTAAGCCATGTCCTTCGAATTGATTTGAAGCTAAATCATTTGTTTCGCATGGATTTGAAGCTAAGCCTTCTAGATCACATTGATTTGCAGCTAAATCATGTGTTTCGCATGGATTTGAAGCCAACTCGTGCGTTTCGCATGCAGTTGTAGCTTAATAATGTATATCACAAGTATTTGTAGCTAAACCATTTGTTTTGCATGGATTTGAAACTAAGCCTTGTACTTCGCATTCATTTGAAGCTAAATCATGTGTCTCGCATGGATTTGAAGCTACCTCGTTTGTTCCTACAGTATTTAAATCTATATCACTTATATCGCAAGTATTTGAATCTAAAACATATGTGTCGCATGGATTTGAAGCTGAACCTACTACATCGCATTGATGTGAAGCTAAATCTTGTGTATCGCATGGATTTGAAGCTAAACCTTCTACATCGCATTGGTTTGAAGCTAAATCATGTGAATCGCATGGATTTGAAGCTAACTCGTTCGTTTCACATGCAGTTGTAGCTAAATGATATATATCACAAGTATTTGTAGCTAAACCATTTGTTTTGCATGGATTTGAAGTTAAGCCTTCTACTTCGCATTCATTTGAAGCTAAATCATTTGTTTCGCATGGATTTGAAGCTAAGCCTTCTACATCACATTGATTTGCAGCTAAATCATGTGTTTCGCATGGATTTGAAGCCAACTCGTTCGTTTCGCATGCAGTTGTAGCTTAATAATATATATCACAAGTATTTGTAGCTAAACCATTTGTTTTGCATGGATTTGAAGCTAAGCCTTCTACTTCGCATTCATTTGAAGCTAAATCATTTGTTTCGCATGGATTTGAATCTAAGCCTTGTCCTTCGAATTGATTTGAAGCTAAATCATGTGTTTCGTATGGATTTGATGCTAAACCTTCTACATCGAATTGATTTGAAGCTAAATCATGTGTCTCGCATGGATTTGAAGCTACCTCGTTTGTTCCTACAGTATTTAAAGCTATATCACATATATCGCAAGTATTTGAAGCTAAAACATATGTGTCGCATGGATTTGAAGCTAAGCCTTCTACATCACATTGATTTGCAGCTAAATCATGTGTTTCGCATGGATTTGAAGCTAACTCGTTCGTTTCGCATGCAGTTGTAGCTTAATAATGTATATCACAAGTATTTGTAGCTAAACCATTTGTTTTGCATGGATTTGAAGCTAAGCCTTCTACTTCGCATTCATTTGAAGCTAAATCATTTGTTTCGCATGGATTTGAATCTAAGCCTTGTCCTTCGAATTGATTTGAAGCTAAATCATGTGTTTCGTATGGATTTGAAGCCAAACCTTCTACATAGAATTAATTTGAAGCTAAATCATGTGTCTCGCATGGAATTGAAGCTACCTCGTTTGTTCCTACAGTATTTAAAGCTATATCACTTATATCGCAAGTATTTGAAGCTAAAACATATGTGTCGCATGGATTTGAAGCTGAACCTACTACATCGCATTGATTTGAAGCTAAATCTTGTGTATCGCATGGATTTAAAGCTAAACCTTCTACATCGCATTGGTTTGAAGCTAAATCATGTGAATCGCATGGATTTGAAGCTAACTCGTTCGTTTCACATGCAGTTGTAGCTAAATGATATATATCACAAGTATTTGTAGCTAATCCATTTGTTTTGCATGGATTTGAAGCTAAGCCTTCTACTTCGCATTCATTTGAAGCTAAATCATTTGTTTCGCATGGATTTGAATCTAAGCCTTGTCCTTCGAATTGATTTGAAGCTAAATCATGTGTTTCGTATGGATTTGATGCTAAACCTTCTACATCGAATTGATTTGAAGCTAAATCATGTGTCTCGCATGGATTTGAAGCTACCTCGTTTGTTCCTACAGTATTTAAATCTATATCACTTATATCGCAAGTATTTGAAGCTAAAACATATGTGTCGCATGGATTTGAAGCTGAACCTACTACATCGCATTGATTTGAAGCTAAATCTTGTGTATCGCATGGATTTGAAGCTAAACCTTCTACATCGCCTTGGTTTGAAGCTAAATCATGTGAATCGCATGGATTTGAAGCTAACTCGTTCGTTTCGCATGCAGTTGTAGCTTAATAATGTATATCACAAGTATTTGTAGCTAAACCATTCTTTTTGCATGGATTTGAAGCTAAGCCTTCTACATCGCATTCATTTGAAGCTAAATCATTTGTTTCGCATGGATTTGAAGCTAAGCCTTCTACATCACATTGATTTGCAGCTAAATCATGTGTTTCGCATGGATTTGAAGCTAACTTGTTCGTTTCGCATGCAGTTGTAGCTTAATAATATATATCACAAGTATTTGTAGCTAAACCATTTGTTTTGCATGGATTTGATACTAAGCCTTCTACTTCGCATTCATTTGAAGCTAAATCATGTGTCTCGCATGGAATTGAAGCTACCTCGTTTGTTCTTACAGTATTTAAAGCTATATCACTTATATCGCAAGTATTTGAAGCTAAAACATATGTGTCGCATGGATTTGAAGCTGAACCTACTACATCGCATTGATTTGAAGCTACATCTTGTGTATCGCATGGATTTGAAGCTAAACCTTCTACATCACATTGATTTGCAGCTAAATCATGTGAATCGCATGGATTTGAAGCTAACTCGTTCGTTTCGCATGCAGTTGTAGCTAAATGATATATATCACAAGTATTTGTAGCTAATCCATTTGTTTTGCATGGATTTGAAGCTAAGCCTTCTACATCGCATTCATTTGAAGCTAAATCATTTGTTTCGCATGGATTTGAATCTAAGCCTTGTCCTTCGAATTGATTTGAAGCTAAATCATGTGTTTCGTATGGATTTGATGCTAAACCTTCTACATCGAATTGATTTGAAGCTAAATCATGTGTCTCGCATGGATTTGAAGCTACCTCGTTTGTTCCAACAGTATTTAAATCTATATCACTTATATCGCAAGTATTTGAAGCTAAAACATATGTGTCGCATGGATTTGAAGCTGAACCTACTACATCGCATTGATTTGAAGCTAAATCTTGTGTATCGCATGGATTTGAAGCTAAACCTTCTACATCGCATTGGTTTGAAGCTAAATCATGTGAATCGCATGGATTTGAAGCTAACTCGTTCGTTTCGCATGCAGTTGTAGCTTAATAATGTATATCACAAGTATTTGTAGCTAAACCATTTGTTTTGCATGGATTTGAAGCTAAGCCTTCTACATCGCATTCATTTGAAGCTAAATCATTTGTTTCGCATGGATTTGAAGCTAAGCCTTCTACATCACATTGATTTGCAGCTAAATCATGTGTTTCGCATGGATTTGAAGCTAACTTGTTCGTTTCGCATGCAGTTGTAGCTTAATAATATATATCACAAGTATTTGTAGCTAAACCATTTGTTTTGCATGGATTTGAAGCTAAGCCTTGTACTTCGCATTCATTTGAAGCTAAATCATTTGTTTCGCATGGATTTGAATCTAAGCCTTGTCCTTCGAATTGATTTGAAGCTAAATCATGTGTTTCGTATGGATTTGATGCTAAACCTTCTACATCGAATTGATTTGAAGCTAAATCATGTGTCTCGCATGGATTTGAAGCTACCTCGTTTGTTCCTACAGTATTTAAATCTATATCACTTATATCGCAAGTATTTGAATCTTAAACATATGTGTCGCATGGATTTGAAGCTGAACCTACTACATCGCATTGATGTGAAGCTAAATCTTGTGTATCGCATGGATTTGAAGCTAAACCTTCTACATCGCATTGGTTTGAAGCTAAATCATGTGAATCGCATGGATTTGAAGCTAACTCGTTCGTTTCACATGCAGTTGTAGCTAAATGATATATATCACAAGTATTTGTAGCTAAACCATTTGTTTTGCATGGATTTGAAGCTAAGCCTTGTACTTCGCATTCATTTGAAGCTAAATCATTTGTTTCGCATGGATTTGAATCTAAGCCTTGTCCTTCGAATTGATTTGAAGCTAAACCATTTGTTTTGCATGGATTTGAAGCTAAGCCTTCTACTTCGCATTCATTTGAAGCTAAATCATTTGTTTCGCATGGATTTGAATCTAAGCCTTGTCCTTCGAATTGATTTGAAGCTAAACCATTTGTTTTGCATGGATTTGAAGCTAAGCCTTCTACATCGCATTCATTTGAAGCTGAATCGTTTGTTTCGCATGGATTTGAATCTAAGCCATGTCCTTCGAATTGATTTGAAGCTAAATCATGTGTTTCGTATGGATTAGAAGCTAAACCTTCTACATCGAATTGATTTGAAGCTAAATCATGTGTCTCGCATGGAATTGAAGCTACCTCGTTTGTTCCTACAGTATTTAAAGCTATATCACTTATATCGCAAGTATTTGAAGCTAAAACATATGTGTCGCATGGATTTGAAGCTGAACCTACTACATCGCATTGATTTGAAGCTAAATCTTGTGTATCGCATGGATTTGAAGCTAAACCTTCTACATCGCATTGGTTTGAAGCTAAATCATGTGAATCGCATGGATTTGAAGCTAACTCGTTCGTTTCACATGCAGTTGTAGCTAAATGATATATATCACAAGTATTTGTAGCTAAACCATTTGTTTTGCATGGATTTGAAGCTAAGCCTTCTACTTCGCATTCATTTGAAGCTAAATCATTTGTTTCGCATGGATTTGAAGCTAAGCCTTCTACATCACATTGATTTGCAGCTAAATCATGTGTTTCGCATGGATTTGAAGCTAACTTGTTCGTTTCGCATGCAGTTGTAGCTTAATAATATATATCACAAGTATTTGTAGCTAAACCATTTGTTTTGCATGGATTTGAAGCTAAGCCTTCTACTTCGCATTCATTTGAAGCTAAATCATTTGTTTCGCATCAATTTGAATCTAAGCCTTGTCCTTCGAATTGATTTGAAGCTAAACCATGTGTCTCGCATGGAATTGAAGCTACCTCGTTTGTTCCTACAGTATTTAAAGCTATATCACATATATCGCAAGTATTTGAAGCTAAAACATATGTGTCGCATGGATTTGAAGCTGAACCTACTACATCGCATTGATGTGAAGCTAAATCTTGTTTATCGCATGGATTTGAAGCTAAACCTTCTACATCGCATTGGTTTGAAGCTAAATCATGTGAATCGCATGGATTTGAAGCTAACTCGTTCGTTTCGCATGCAGTTGTAGCTTAATAATGTATATCACAAGTATTTGTAGCTAAACCATTTGTTTTGCATGGATTTAAAGCTAAGCCTTCTACTACGCATTCATTTGAAGCTAAATCATTTGTTTCGCATGGATTTGAATCTAAGCCTTGTCCTTCGAATTGATTTGAAGCTAAATCATGTGTTTCGTATGGATTTGAAGCCAAACCTTCTACATCGAATTAATTTGAAGCTAAATCATGTGTCTCGCATGGAATTGAAGCTACCTCGTTTGTTCTTACAGTATTTAAAGCTATATCACTTATATCGCAAGTATTTGAAGCTAAAACATATGTGTCGCATGGATTTGAAGCTGAACCTACTACATCGCATTGATTTGAAGCTAAATCTTGTGTATCGCATGGATTTGAAGCTAAACCTTCTACATCACATTGATTTGCAGCTAAATCATGTGAATCGCATGGATTTGAAGCTAACTCGTTCGTTTCGCATGCAGTTGTAGCTAAATGATATATATCACAAGTATTTGTAGCTAATCCATTTGTTTTGCATGGATTTGAAGCTAAGCCTTCTACTTCGCATTTATTTGAAGCTAAATCATTTGTTTCGCATGGATTTGAATCTAAGCCTTGTCCTTCGAATTGATTTGAAGCTAAATCATGTGTTTCGTATGGATTTGATGCTAAACCTTCTACATCGAATTGATTTGAAGCTAAATCATGTGTCTCGCATGGATTTGAAGCTACCTCGTTTGTTCCTACAGTATTTAAATCTATATCACTTATATCGCAAGTATTTGAATCTAAAACATATGTGTCGCATGGATTTGAAGCTGAACCTACTACATCGCATTGATGTGAAGCTAAATCTTGTGTATCGCATGGATTTGAAGCTAAACCTTCTACATCGCATTGGTTTGAAGCTAAATCATGTGAATCGCATGGATTTGAAGCTAACTCGTTCGTTTCGCATGCAGTTGTAGCTTAATAATGTATATCACAAGTATTTGTAGCTAAACCATTTCTTTTGCATGGATTTGAAGCTAAGCCTTCTACATCGCATTCATTTGAAGCTAAATCATTTGTTTCGCATGGATTTGAACCTAAGCCATGTCCTTCGAATTGATTTGAAGCTAAATCATTTGTTTCGCATGGATTTGAAGCTAAGCCTTCTAGATCACATTGATTTGCAGCTAAATCATGTGTTTCGCATGGATTTGAAGCCAACTCGTGCGTTTCGCATGCAGTTGTAGCTTAATAATGTATATCACAAGTATTTGTAGCTAAACCATTTGTTTTGCATGGATTTGAAGCTAAGCCTTGTACTTCGCATTCATTTGAAGCTAAATCATTTGTTTCGCATGGATTTGAATCTAAGCCTTGTCCTTCGAATTGATTTGAAGCTAAATCATGTGTTTCGTATGGATTTGATGCTAAACCTTTTACATCGAATTGATTTGAAGCTAAATCATGTGTCTCGCATGGATTTGAAGCTACCTCGTTTGTTCCTACAGTATTTAAATCTATATCACTTATATCGCAAGTATTTGAATCTAAAACATATGTGTCGCATGGATTTGAAGCTGAACCTACTACATCGCATTGATGTGAAGCTAAATCTTGTGTATCGCATGGATTTGAAGCTAAACCTTCTACATCGCATTGGTTTGAAGCTAAATCATGTGAATCGCATGGATTTGAAGCTAACTCGTTCGTGTCACATGCAGTTGTAGCTAAATGATATATATCACAAGTATTTGTAGCTAAACCATTTGTTTTGCATGGATTTGAAGCTAAGCCTTCTACTTCGCATTCATTTGAAGCTAAATCATTTGTTTCGCATGGATTTGAAGCTAAGCCTTCTACATCACATTGATTTGCAGCTAAATCATGTGTTTCGCATGGATTTGAAGCCAACTCGTTCGTTTCGCATGCAGTTGTAGCTTAATAATATATATCACAAGTATTTGTAGCTAAACCATTTGTTTTGCATGGATTTGAAGCTAAGCCTTCTACTTCGCATTCATTTGAAGCTAAATCATTTGTTTCGCATGGATTTGAATCTAAGCCTTGTCCTTCGAATTGATTTGAAGCTAAATCATGTGTTTCGTATGGATTTGATGCTAAACCTTCTACATCGAATTGATTTGAAGCTAAATCATGTGTCTCGCATGGATTTGAAGCTACCTCGTTTGTTCCTACAGTATTTAAAGCTATATCACATATATCGCAAGTATTTGAAGCTAAAACATATGTGTCGCATGGATTTGAAGCTAAGCCTTCTACATCACATTGATTTGCAGCTAAATCATGTGTTTCGCATGGATTTGAAGCTAACTCGTTCGTTTCGCATGCAGTTGTAGCTTAATAATGTATATCACAAGTATTTGTAGCTAAACCATTTGTTTTGCATGGATTTGAAGCTAAGCCTTCTACTTCGCATTCATTTGAAGCTAAATCATTTGTTTCGCATGGATTTGAATCTAAGCCTTGTCCTTCGAATTGATTTGAAGCTAAATCATGTGTTTCGTATGGATTTGAAGCCAAACCTTCTACATAGAATTAATTTGAAGCTAAATCATGTGTCTCGCATGGAATTGAAGCTACCTCGTTTGTTCCTACAGTATTTAAAGCTATATCACTTATATCGCAAGTATTTGAAGCTAAAACATATGTGTCGCATGGATTTGAAGCTGAACCTACTACATCGCATTGATTTGAAGCTAAATCTTGTGTATCGCATGGATTTAAAGCTAAACCTTCTACATAGCATTGGTTTGAAGCTAAATCATGTGAATCGCATGGATTTGAAGCTAACTCGTTCGTTTCACATGCAGTTGTAGCTAAATGATATATATCACAAGTATTTGTAGCTAATCCATTTGTTTTGCATGGATTTGAAGCTAAGCCTTCTACTTCGCATTCATTTGAAGCTAAATCATTTGTTTCGCATGGATTTGAATCTAAGCCTTGTCCTTCGAATTGATTTGAAGCTAAATCATGTGTTTCGTATGGATTTGATGCTAAACCTTCTACATCGAATTGATTTGAAGCTAAATCATGTGTCTCGCATGGATTTGAAGCTACCTCGTTTGTTCCTACAGTATTTAAATCTATATCACTTATATCGCAAGTATTTGAAGCTAAAACATATGTGTCGCATGGATTTGAAGCTGAACCTACTACATCGCATTGATTTGAAGCTAAACCTTGTGTATCGCATGGATTTGAAGCTAAACCTTCTACATCGCCTTGGTTTGAAGCTAAATCATGTGAATCGCATGGATTTGAAGCTAACTCGTTCGTTTCGCATGCAGTTGTAGATTAATAATGTATATCACAAGTATTTGTAGCTAAACCATTCTTTTTGCATGGATTTGAAGCTAAGCCTTCTACATCGCATTCATTTGAAGCTAAATCATTTGTTTCGCATGGATTTGAAGTTAAGCCTTCTACATCACATTGATTTGCAGCTAAATCATGTGTTTCGCATGGATTTGAAGCTAACTTGTTCGTTTCGCATGCAGTTGTAGCTTAATAATATATATCACAAGTATTTGTAGCTAAACCATTTGTTTTGCATGGATTTGATGCTAAGCCTTCTACTTCGCATTCATTTGAAGCTAAATCATGTGTCTCGCATGGAATTGAAGCTACCTCGTTTGTTCTTACAGTATTTAAAGCTATATCACTTATATCGCAAGTATTTGAAGCTAAAACATATGTGTCGCATGGATTTGAAGCTGAACCTACTACATCGCATTGATTTGAAGCTACATCTTGTGTATCGCATGGATTTGAAGCTAAACCTTCTACATCACATTGATTTGCAGCTAAATCATGTGAATCGCATGGATTTGAAGCTAACTCGTTCGTTTCGCATGCAGTTGTAGCTAAATGATATATATCACAAGTATTTGTAGCTAATCCATTTGTTTTGCATGGATTTGAAGCTAAGCCTTCTACTTCGCATTCATTTGAAGCTAAATCATTTGTTTCGCATGGATTTGAATCTAAGCCTTGTCCTTCGAATTGATTTGAAGCTAAATCATGTGTTTCGTATGGATTTGATGCTAAACCTTCTACATCGAATTGATTTGAAGCTAAATCATGTGTCTCGCATGGATTTGAAGCTACCTCGTTTGTTCCAACAGTATTTAAATCTATATCACTTATATCGCAAGTATTTGAAGCTAAAACATATGTGTCGCATGGATTTGAAGCTGAACCTACTACATCGCATTGATTTGAAGCTAAATCTTGTGTATCGCATGGATTTGAAGCTAAACCTTCTACATCGCATTGGTTTGAAGCTAAATCATGTGAATCGCATGGATTTGAAGCTAACTCGTTCGTTTCGCATGCAGTTGTAGCTTAATAATGTATATCACAAGTATTTGTAGCTAAACCATTTGTTTTGCATGGATTTGAAGCTAAGCCTTCTACATCGCATTCATTTGAAGCTAAATCATTTGTTTCGCATGGATTTGAAGCTAAGCCTTCTACATCACATTGATTTGCAGCTAAATCATGTGTTTCGCATGGATTTGAAGCTAACTTGTTCGTTTCGCATGCAGTTGTAGCTTAATAATATATATCACAAGTATTTGTAGCTAAACCATTTGTTTTGCATGGATTTGAAGCTAAGCCTTGTACTTCGCATTCATTTGAAGCTAAATCATTTGTTTCGCATGGATTTGAATCTAAGCCTTGTCCTTCGAATTGATTTGAAGCTAAATCATGTGTTTCGTATGGATTTGATGCTAAACCTTCTACATCGAATTGATTTGAAGCTAAATCATGTGTCTCGCATGGATTTGAAGCTACCTCGTTTGTTCCTACAGTATTTAAATCTATATCACTTATATCGCAAGTATTTGAATCTTAAACATATGTGTCGCATGGATTTGAAGCTGAACCTACTACATCGCATTGATGTGAAGCTAAATCTTGTGTATCGCATGGATTTGAAGCTAAACCTTCTACATCGCATTGGTTTGAAGCTAAATCATGTGAATCGCATGGATTTGAAGCTAACTCGTTCGTTTCACATGCAGTTGTAGCTAAATGATATATATCACAAGTATTTGTAGCTAAACCATTTGTTTTGCATGGATTTGAAGCTAAGCCTTCTACTTCGCATTCATTTGAAGCTAAATCATTTGTTTCGCATGGATTTGAAGCTAAGCCTTCTACATCACATTGATTTGCAGCTAAATCATGTGTTTCGCATGGATTTGAAGCCAACTCGTTCGTTTCGCATGCAGTTGTAGCTTAATAATATATATCACAAGTATTTGTAGCTAAACCATTTGTTTTGCATGGATTTGAAGCTAAGCCTTCTACTTCGCATTCATTTGAAGCTAAATCATTTGTTTCGCATGGATTTGAATCTAAGCCTTGTCCTTCGAATTGATTTGAAGCTAAATCATGTGTTTCGTATGGATTTGATGCTAAACCTTCTACATCGAATTGATTTGAAGCTAAATCATGTGTCTCGCATGGATTTGAAGCTACCTCGTTTGTTCCTACAGTATTTAAAGCTATATCACATATATCGCAAGTATTTGAAGCTAAAACATATGTGTCGCATGGATTTGAAGCTGAACCTACTACATCGCATTGATTTGAAGCTAAATCTTGTGTATCGCATGGATTTGAAGCTAAACCTTCTACATCGCATTGGTTTGAAGCTAAATCATGTGAATCGCATGGATTTGAAGCTAACTCGTTCGTTTCGCATGCAGTTGTAGCTTAATAATGTATATCACAAGTATTTGTAGCTAAACCATTTGTTTTGCATGGATTTGAAGCTAAGCCTTCTACATCGCATTCATTTGAAGCTAAATCATTTGTTTCGCATGGATTTGAAGCTAAGCCTTCTACATCACATTGATTTGCAGCTAAATCATGTGTTTCGCATGGATTTGAAGCTAACTTGTTCGTTTCGCATGCAGTTGTAGCTTAATAATATATATCACAAGTATTTGTAGCTAAACCATTTGTTTTGCATGGATTTGATGCTAAGCCTTCTACTTCGCATTCATTTGAAGCTAAATCATGTGTCTCGCATGGAATTGAAGCTACCTCGTTTGTTCTTACAGTATTTAAAGCTATATCACTTATATCGCAAGTATTTGAAGCTAAAACATATGTGTCGCATGGATTTGAAGCTGAACCTACTACATCGCATTGATTTGAAGCTACATCTTGTGTATCGCATGGATTTGAAGCTAAACCTTCTACATCACATTGATTTGCAGCTAAATCATGTGAATCGCATGGATTTGAAGCTAACTCGTTCGTTTCGCATGCAGTTGTAGCTAAATGATATATATCACAAGTATTTGTAGCTAATCCATTTGTTTTGCATGGATTTGAAGCTAAGCCTTCTACTTCGCATTCATTTGAAGCTAAATCATTTGTTTCGCATGGATTTGAATCTAAGCCTTGTCCTTCGAATTGATTTGAAGCTAAATCATGTGTTTCGTATGGATTTGATGCTAAACCTTCTACATCGAATTGATTTGAAGCTAAATCATGTGTCTCGCATGGATTTGAAGCTACCTCGTTTGTTCCAACAGTATTTAAATCTATATCACTTATATCGCAAGTATTTGAAGCTAAAACATATGTGTCGCATGGATTTGAAGCTGAACCTACTACATCGCATTGATTTGAAGCTAAATCTTGTGTATCGCATGGATTTGAAGCTAAACCTTCTACATCGCATTGGTTTGAAGCTAAATCATGTGAATCGCATGGATTTGAAGCTAACTCGTTCGTTTCGCATGCAGTTGTAGCTTAATAATGTATATCACAAGTATTTGTAGCTAAACCATTTGTTTTGCATGGATTTGAAGCTAAGCCTTCTACATCGCATTCATTTGAAGCTAAATCATTTGTTTCGCATGGATTTGAAGCTAAGCCTTCTACATCACATTGATTTGCAGCTAAATCATGTGTTTCGCATGGATTTGAAGCTAACTTGTTCGTTTCGCATGCAGTTGTAGCTTAATAATATATATCACAAGTATTTGTAGCTAAACCATTTGTTTTGCATGGATTTGAAGCTAAGCCTTGTACTTCGCATTCATTTGAAGCTAAATCATTTGTTTCGCATGGATTTGAATCTAAGCCTTGTCCTTCGAATTGATTTGAAGCTAAATCATGTGTTTCGTATGGATTTGATGCTAAACCTTCTACATCGAATTGATTTGAAGCTAAATCATGTGTCTCGCATGGATTTGAAGCTACCTCGTTTGTTCCTACAGTATTTAAATCTATATCACTTATATCGCAAGTATTTGAATCTTAAACATATGTGTCGCATGGATTTGAAGCTGAACCTACTACATCGCATTGATGTGAAGCTAAATCTTGTGTATCGCATGGATTTGAAGCTAAACCTTCTACATCGCATTGGTTTGAAGCTAAATCATGTGAATCGCATGGATTTGAAGCTAACTCGTTCGTTTCACATGCAGTTGTAGCTAAATGATATATATCACAAGTATTTGTAGCTAAACCATTTGTTTTGCATGGATTTGAAGCTAAGCCTTCTACTTCGCATTCATTTGAAGCTAAATCATTTGTTTCGCATGGATTTGAAGCTAAGCCTTCTACATCACAATGATTTGCAGCTAAATCATGTGTTTCGCATGGATTTGAAGCCAACTCGTTCGTTTCGCATGCAGTTGTAGCTTAATAATATATATCACAAGTATTTGTAGCTAAACCATTTGTTTTGCATGGATTTGAAGCTAAGCCTTCTACTTCGCATTCATTTGAAGCTAAATCATTTGTTTCGCATGGATTTGAATCTAAGCCTTGTCCTTCGAATTGATTTGAAGCTAAATCATGTGTTTCGTATGGATTTGATGCTAAACCTTCTACATCGAATTGATTTGAAGCTAAATCATGTGTCTCGCATGGATTTGAAGCTACCTCGTTCGTTCCTACAGTATTTAAAGCTATATCACATATATCGCAAGTATTTGAAGCTAAAACATATGTGTCGCATGGATTTGAAGCTGAACCTACTACATCGCATTGATTTGAAGCTAAATCTTGTGTATCGCATGGATTTGAAGCTAAACCTTCTACATCGCATTGGTTTGAAGCTAAATCATGTGAATCGCATGGATTTGAAGCTAACTCGTTCGTTTCGCATGCAGTTGTAGCTTAATAATGTATATCACAAGTATTTGTAGCTAAACCATTTGTTTTGCATGGATTTGAAGCTAAGCCTTCTACATCGCATTCATTTGAAGCTAAATCATTTGTTTCGCATGGATTTGAAGCTAAGCCTTCTACATCACATTGATTTGCAGCTAAATCATGTGTTTCGCATGGATCTGAAGCTAACTTGTTCGTTTCGCATGCAGTTGTAGCTTAATAATATATATCACAAGTATTTGTAGCTAAACCATTTGTTTTGCATGGATTTGAAGCTAAGCCTTGTACTTCGCATTCATTTGAAGCTAAATCATTTGTTTCGCATGGATTTGAATCTAAGCCTTGTCCTTCGAATTGATTTGAAGCTAAATCATGTGTTTCGTATGGATTTGATGCTAAACCTTCTACATCGAATTGATTTGAAGCTAAATCATGTGTCTCGCATGGATTTGAAGCTACCTCGTTTGTTCCTACAGTATTTAAATCTATATCACTTATATCGCAAGTATTTGAATCTAAAACATATGTGTCGCATGGATTTGAAGCTGAACCTACTACATCGCATTGATGTGAAGCTAAATCTTGTGTATCGCATGGATTTGAAGCTAAACCTTCTACATCTCATTGGTTTAAAGCTAAATCATGTGAATCGCATGGATTTGAAGCTAACTCGTTCGTTTCACATGCAGTTGTAGCTAAATGATATATATCACAAGTATTTGTAGCTAAACCATTTGTTTTGCATGGATTTGAAGCTAAGCCTTCTACTTCGCTTTCATTTGAAGCTAAATCATTTGTTTCGCATGGATTTGAAGCTAAGCCTTCTACATCACATTGATTTGCAGCTAAATCATGTGTTTCGCATGGATTTGAAGCCAACTCGTTCGTTTCGCATGCAGTTGTAGCTTAATAATATATATCACAAGTATTTGTAGCTAAACCATTTGTTTTGCATGGATTTGAAGCTAAGCCTTCTACTTCGCATTCATTTGAAGCTAAATCATTTGTTTCGCATGGATTTGAATCTAAGCCTTGTCCTTCGAATTGATTTGAAGCTAAATCATGTGTTTCGTATGGATTTGATGCTAAACCTTCTACATCGAATTGATTTGAAGCTAAATCATGTGTCTCGCATGGATTTGAAGCTACCTCGTTTGTTCCTACAGTATTTAAAGCTATATCACATATATCGCAAGTATTTGAAGCTAAAACATATGTGTCGTATGGATTTGAAGCTAAGCCTTCTACATCACATTGATTTGCAGCTAAATCATGTGTTTCGCATGGATTTGAAGCTAACTCGTTCGTTTCGCATGCAGTTGTAGCTTAATAATGTATATCACAAGTATTTGTAGCTAAACCATTTGTTTTGCATGGATTTGAAGCTAAGCCTTCTACTTCGCATTCATTTGAAGCTAAATCATTTGTTTCGCATGGATTTGAATCTAAGCCTTGTCCTTCGAATTGATTTGAAGCTAAATCATGTGTCTCGCATGGAATTGAAGCTACCTCGTTTGTTCCAACAGTATTTAAATCTATATCACTTATATCGCAAGTATTTGAAGCTAAAACATATGTGTCGCATGGATTTGAAGCTGAACCTACTACATCGCATTGATGTGAAGCTAAATCTTGTGTATCGCATGGATTTGAAGCTAAACCTTCTACATCGCATTGGTTTGAAGCTAAATCATGTGAATCGCATGGATTTGAAGCTAACTCGTTCGTTTCACATGCAGTTGTAGCTAAATGATATATATCACAAGTATTTGTAGCTAAACCATTTGTTTTGCATGGATTTGAAGCTAAGCCTTCTACTTCGCATTCATTTGAAGCTAAATCATTTGTTTCGCATGGATTTGAAGCTAAGCCTTCTACACCACATTGATTTGCAGCTAAATCATGTGTTTCGCATGGATTTGAAGCCAACTCGTTCGTTTCGCATGCAGTTGTAGCTTAATAATATATATCACAAGTATTTGTAGCTAAACCATTTGTTTTGCATGGATTTGAAGCTAAGCCTTCTACTTCGCATTCATTTGAAGCTAAATCATTTGTTTCGCATGGATTTGAATCTAAGCCTTGTCCTTCGAATTGATTTGAAGCTAAACCATTTGTTTTGCATGGATTTGAAGCTAAGCCTTCTACATCGCATTCATTTGAAGCTAAATCATTTGTTTCGCATGGATTTGAAGCTAAGCCTTCTACATCACATTGATTTGCAGCTAAATCATGTGTTTCGCATGGATTTGAAGCTAACTTGTTCGTTTCGCATGCAGTTGTAGCTTAATAATGTATATCACAAGTATTTGTAGCTAAACCATTTGTTTTGCATGGATTTGAAGCTAAGCCTTGTACTTCGCATTCATTTGAAGCTAAATCATTTGTTTCGCATGGATTTGAATCTAAGCCTTGTCCTTCGAATTGATTTGAAGCTAAATCATGTGTTTCGTATGGATTTGATGCTAAACCTTCTACATCGAATTGATTTGAAGCTAAATCATGTGTCTCGCATGGATTTGAAGCTACCTCGTTTGTTCCTACAGTATTTAAATCTATATCACTTATATCGCAAGTATTTGAATCTTAAACATATGTGTCGCATGGATTTGAAGCTGAACCTACTACATCGCATTGATTTGAAGCTAAATCTTGTGTATCGCATGGATTTAAAGCTAAACCTTCTACATCGCATTGGTTTGAAGCTAAATCATGTGAATCGCATGGATTTGAAGCTAACTCGTTCGTTTCACATGCAGTTGTAGCTAAATGATATATATCACAAGTATTTGTAGCTAATCCATTTGTTTTGCATGGATTTGAAGCTAAGCCTTCTACTTCGCATTCATTTGAAGCTAAATCATTTGTTTCGCATGGATTTGAATCTAAGCCTTGTCCTTCGAATTGATTTGAAGCTAAATCATGTGTTTCGTATGGATTTGATGCTAAACCTTCTACATCGAATTGATTTGAAGCTAAATCATGTGTCTCGCATGGATTTGAAGCTACCTCGTTTGTTCCTACAGTATTTAAATCTATATCACTTATATCGCAAGTATTTGAAGCTAAAACATATGTGTCGCATGGATTTGAAGCTGAACCTACTACATCGCATTGATTTGAAGCTAAATCTTGTGTATCGCATGGATTTGAAGCTAAACCTTCTACATCGCCTTGGTTTGAAGCTAAATCATGTGAATCGCATGGATTTGAAGCTAACTCGTTCGTTTCGCATGCAGTTGTAGCTTAATAATGTATATCACAAGTATTTGTAGCTAAACCATTTGTTTTGCATGGATTTGAAGCTAAGCCTTCTACATCGCATTCATTTGAAGCTAAATCATTTGTTTCGCATGGATTTGAAGCTAAGCCTTCTACATCACATTGATTTGCAGCTAAATCATGTGTTTCGCATGGATTTGAAGCTAACTTGTTCGTTTCGCATGCAGTTGTAGCTTAATAATATATATCACAAGTATTTGTAGCTAAACCATTTGTTTTGCATGGATTTGATGCTAAGCCTTCTACTTCGCATTCATTTGAAGCTAAATCATGTGTCTCGCATGGAATTGAAGCTACCTCGTTTGTTCTTACAGTATTTAAAGCTATATCACTTATATCGCAAGTATTTGAAGCTAAAACATATGTGTCGCATGGATTTGAAGCTGAACCTACTACATCGCATTGATTTGAAGCTACATCTTGTGTATCGCATGGATTTGAAGCTAAACCTTCTACATCACATTGATTTGCAGCTAAATCATGTGAATCGCATGGATTTGAAGCTAACTCGTTCGTTTCGCATGCAGTTGTAGCTAAATGATATATATCACAAGTATTTGTTGCTAATCCATTTGTTTTGCATGGATTTGAAGCTAAGCCTTCTACTTCGCATTCATTTGAAGCTAAATCATTTGTTTCGCATGGATTTGAATCTAAGCCTTGTCCTTCGAATTGATTTGAAGCTAAATCATGTGTTTCGTATGGATTTGATGCTAAACCTTCTACATCGAATTGATTTGAAGCTAAATCATGTGTCTCGCATGGATTTGAAGCTACCTCGTTTGTTCCAACAGTATTTAAATCTATATCACTTATATCGCAAGTATTTGAAGCTAAAACATATGTGTCGCATGGATTTGAAGCTGAACCTACTACATCGCATTGATTTGAAGCTAAATCTTGTGTATCGCATGGATTTGAAGCTAAACCTTCTACATCGCATTGGTTTGAAGCTAAATGATGTGAATCGCATGGATTTGAAGCTAACTCGTTCGTTTCGCATGCAGTTGTAGCTTAATAATGTATATCACAAGTATTTGTAGCTAAACCATTTGTTTTGCATGGATTTGAAGCTAAGCCTTCTACATCGCATTCATTTGAAGCTAAATCATTTGTTTCGCATGGATTTGAAGCTAAGCCTTCTACATCACATTGATTTGCAGCTAAATCATGTGTTTCGCATGGATTTGAAGCTAACTTGTTCGTTTCGCATGCAGTTGTAGCTTAATAATATATATCACAAGTATTTGTAGCTAAACCATTTGTTTTGCATGGATTTGAAGCTAAGCCTTGTACTTCGCATTCATTTGAAGCTAAATCATTTGTTTCGCATGGATTTGAATCTAAGCCTTGTCCTTCGAATTGATTTGAAGCTAAATCATGTGTTTCGTATGGATTTGATGCTAAACCTTCTACATCGAATTGATTTGAAGCTAAATCATGTGTCTCGCATGGATTTGAAGCTACCTCGTTTGTTCCTACAGTATTTAAATCTATATCACTTATATCGCAAGTATTTGAATCTTAAACATATGTGTCGCATGGATTTGAAGCTGAACCTACTACATCGCATTGATGTGAAGCTAAATCTTGTGTATCGCATGGATTTGTAGCTAAACCTTCTACATCGCATTGGTTTGAAGCTAAATCATGTGAATCGCATGGATTTGAAGCTAACTCGTTCGTTTCACATGCAGTTGTAGCTAAATGATATATATCACAAGTATTTGTAGCTAAACCATTTGTTTTGCATGGATTTGAAGCTAAGCCTTCTACTTCGCATTCATTTGAAGCTAAATCATTTGTTTCGCATGGATTTGAAGCTAAGCCTTCTACATCACATTGATTTGCAGCTAAATCATGTGTTTCGCATGGATTTGAAGCCAACTCGTTCGTTTCGCATGCAGTTGTAGCTTAATAATATATATCACAAGTATTTGTAGCTAAACCATTTGTTTTGCATGGATTTGAAGCTAAGCCTTCTACTTCGCATTCATTTGAAGCTAAATCATTTGTTTCGCATGGATTTGAATCTAAGCCTTGTCCTTCGAATTGATTTGAAGCTAAATCATGTGTTTCGTATGGATTTGATGCTAAACCTTCTACATCGAATTGATTTGAAGCTAAATCATGTGTCTCGCATGGATTTGAAGCTACCTCGTTTGTTCCTACAGTATTTAAAGCTATATCACATATATCGCAAGTATTTGAAGCTAAAACATATGTGTCGTATGGATTTGAAGCTAAGCCTTCTACATCACATTGATTTGCAGCTAAATCATGTGTTTCGCATGGATTTGAAGCTAACTCGTTCGTTTCGCATGCAGTTGTAGCTTAATAATGTATATCACAAGTATTTGTAGCTAAACCATTTGTTTTGCATGGATTTGAAGCTAAGCCTTCTACTTCGCATTCATTTGAAGCTAAATCATTTGTTTCGCATGGATTTGAATCTAAGCCTTGTCCTTCGAATTGATTTGAAGCTAAATCATGTGTCTCGCATGGAATTGAAGCTACCTCGTTTGTTCCAACAGTATTTAAATCTATATCACTTATATCGCAAGTATTTGAAGCTAAAACATATGTGTCGCATGGATTTGAAGCTGAACCTACTACATCGCATTGATGTGAAGCTAAATCTTGTGTATCGCATGGATTTGAAGCTAAACCTTCTACATCGCATTGGTTTGAAGCTAAATCATGTGAATCGCATGGATTTGAAGCTAACTCGTTCGTTTCACATGCAGTTGTAGCTAAATGATATATATCACAAGTATTTGTAGCTAAACCATTTGTTTTGCATGGATTTGAAGCTAAGCCTTCTACTTCGCATTCATTTGAAGCTAAATCATTTGTTTCGCATGGATTTGAAGCTAAGCCTTCTACACCACATTGATTTGCAGCTAAATCATGTGTTTCGCATGGATTTGAAGCTAAGCCTTCTACATCACATTGATTTGCAGCTAAATCATGTGTTTCGCATGGATTTGAAGCTAACTTGTTCGTTTCGCATGCAGTTGTAGCTTAATAATGTATATCACAAGTATTTGTAGCTAAACCATTTGTTTTGCATGGATTTGAAGCTAAGCCTTGTACTTCGCATTCATTTGAAGCTAAATCATTTGTTTCGCATGGATTTGAATCTAAGCCTTGTCCTTCGAATTGATTTGAAGCTAAATCATGTGTTTCGTATGGATTTGATGCTAAACCTTCTACATCGAATTGATTTGAAGCTAAATCATGTGTCTCGCATGGATTTGAAGCTACCTCGTTTGTTCCTACAGTATTTAAATCTATATCACTTATATCGCAAGTATTTGAATCTTAAACATATGTGTCGCATGGATTTGAAGCTGAACCTACTACATCGCATTGATTTGAAGCTAAATCTTGTGTATCGCATGGATTTAAAGCTAAACCTTCTACATCGCATTGGTTTGAAGCTAAATCATGTGAATCGCATGGATTTGAAGCTAACTCGTTCGTTTCACATGCAGTTGTAGCTAAATGATATATATCACAAGTATTTGTAGCTAATCCATTTGTTTTGCATGGATTTGAAGCTAAGCCTTCTACTTCGCATTAATTTGAAGCTAAATCATTTGTTTCGCATGGATTTGAATCTAAGCCTTGTCCTTCGAATTGATTTGAAGCTAAATCATGTGTTTCGTATGGATTTGATGCTAAACCTTCTACATCGAATTGATTTGAAGCTAAATCATGTGTCTCGCATGGATTTGAAGCTACCTCGTTTGTTCCTACAGTATTTAAATCTATATCACTTATATCGCAAGTATTTGAAGCTAAAACATATGTGTCGCATGGATTTGAAGCTGAACCTACTACATCGCATTGATTTGAAGCTAAATCTTGTGTATCGCATGGATTTGAAGCTAAACCTTCTACATCGCCTTGGTTTGAAGCTAAATCATGTGAATCGCATGGATTTGAAGCTAACTCGTTCGTTTCGCATGCAGTTGTAGCTTAATAATGTATATCACAAGTATTTGTAGCTAAACCATTTGTTTTGCATGGATTTGAAGCTAAGCCTTCTACATCGCATTCATTTGAAGCTAAATCATTTGTTTCGCATGGATTTGAAGCTAAGCCTTCTACATCACATTGATTTGCAGCTAAATCATGTGTTTCGCATGGATTTGAAGCTAACTTGTTCGTTTCGCATGCAGTTGTAGCTTAATAATATATATCACAAGTATTTGTAGCTAAACCATTTGTTTTGCATGGATTTGATGCTAAGCCTTCTACTTCGCATTCATTTGAAGCTAAATCATGTGTCTCGCATGGAATTGAAGCTACCTCGTTTGTTCTTACAGTATTTAAAGCTATATCACTTATATCGCAAGTATTTGAAGCTAAAACATATGTGTCGCATGGATTTGAAGCTGAACCTACTACATCGCATTGATTTGAAGCTACATCTTGTGTATCGCATGGATTTGAAGCTAAACCTTCTACATCACATTGATTTGCAGCTAAATCATGTGAATCGCATGGATTTGAAGCTAACTCGTTCGTTTCGCATGCAGTTGTAGCTAAATGATATATATCACAAGTATTTGTAGCTAATCCATTTGTTTTGCATGGATTTGAAGCTAAGCCTTCTACTTCGCATTCATTTGAAGCTAAATCATTTGTTTCGCATGGATTTGAATCTAAGCCTTGTCCTTCGAATTGATTTGAAGCTAAATCATGTGTTTCGTATGGATTTGATGCTAAACCTTCTACATCGAATTGATTTGAAGCTAAATCATGTGTCTCGCATGGATTTGAAGCTACCTCGTTTGTTCCAACAGTATTTAAATCTATATCACTTATATCGCAAGTATTTGAAGCTAAAACATATGTGTCGCATGGATTTGAAGCTGAACCTACTACATCGCATTGATTTGAAGCTAAATCTTGTGTATCGCATGGATTTGAAGCTAAACCTTCTACATCGCATTGGTTTGAAGCTAAATGATGTGAATCGCATGGATTTGAAGCTAACTCGTTCGTTTCGCATGCAGTTGTAGCTTAATAATGTATATCACAAGTATTTGTAGCTAAACCATTTGTTTTGCATGGATTTGAAGCTAAGCCTTCTACATCGCATTCATTTGAAGCTAAATCATTTGTTTCGCATGGATTTGAAGCTAAGCCTTCTACATCACATTGATTTGCAGCTAAATCATGTGTTTCGCATGGATTTGAAGCTAACTTGTTCGTTTCGCATGCAGTTGTAGCTTAATAATATATATCACAAGTATTTGTAGCTAAACCATTTGTTTTGCATGGATTTGAAGCTAAGCCTTGTACTTCGCATTCATTTGAAGCTAAATCATTTGTTTCGCATGGATTTGAATCTAAGCCTTGTCCTTCGAATTGATTTGAAGCTAAATCATGTGTTTCGTATGGATTTGATGCTAAACCTTCTACATCGAATTGATTTGAAGCTAAATCATGTGTCTCGCATGGATTTGAAGCTACCTCGTTTGTTCCTACAGTATTTAAATCTATATCACTTATATCGCAAGTATTTGAATCTTAAACATATGTGTCGCATGGATTTGAAGCTGAACCTACTACATCGCATTGATGTGAAGCTAAATCTTGTGTATCGCATGGATTTGTAGCTAAACCTTCTACATCGCATTGGTTTGAAGCTAAATCATGTGAATCGCATGGATTTGAAGCTAACTCGTTCGTTTCACATGCAGTTGTAGCTAAATGATATATATCACAAGTATTTGTAGCTAAACCATTTGTTTTGCATGGATTTGAAGCTAAGCCTTCTACTTCGCATTCATTTGAAGCTAAATCATTTGTTTCGCATGGATTTGAAGCTAAGCCTTCTACATCACATTGATTTGCAGCTAAATCATGTGTTTCGCATGGATTTGAAGCCAACTCGTTCGTTTCGCATGCAGTTGTAGCTTAATAATATATATCACAAGTATTTGTAGCTAAACCATTTGTTTTGCATGGATTTGAAGCTAAGCCTTCTACTTCGCATTCATTTGAAGCTAAATCATTTGTTTCGCATGGATTTGAATCTAAGCCTTGTCCTTCGAATTGATTTGAAGCTAAATCATGTGTTTCGTATGGATTTGATGCTAAACCTTATACATCGAATTGATTTGAAGCTAAATCATGTGTCTCGCATGGATTTGAAGCTACCTCGTTTGTTCCTACAGTATTTAAAGCTATATCACATATATCGCAAGTATTTGAAGCTAAAACATATGTGTCGCATGGATTTGAAGCTGAACCTACTACATCGCATTGATTTGAAGCTAAATCTTGTGTATCGCATGGATTTGAAGCTAAACCTTCTACATCGCATTGGTTTGAAGCTAAATCATGTGAATCGCATGGATTTGAAGCTAACTCGTTCGTTTCGCATGCAGTTGTAGCTTAATAATGTATATCACAAGTATTTGTAGCTAAACCATTTGTTTTGCATGGATTTGAAGCTAAGCCTTCTACATCGCATTCATTTGAAGCTAAATCATTTGTTTCGCATGGGTTTGAAGCTAAGCCTTCTACATCACATTGATTTGCAGCTAAATCATGTGTTTCGCATGGATTTGAAGCTAACTTGTTCGTTTCGCATGCAGTTGTAGCTTAATAATATATATCACAAGTATTTGTAGCTAAACCATTTGTTTTGCATGGATTTGAAGCTAAGCCTTGTACTTCGCATTCATTTGAAGCTAAATCATTTGTTTCGCATGGATTTGAATCTAAGCCTTGTCCTTCGAATTGATTTGAAGCTAAATCATGTGTTTCGTATGGATTTGATGCTAAACCTTCTACATCGAATTGATTTGAAGCTAAATCATGTGTCTCGCATGGATTTGAAGCTACCTCGTTTGTTCCTACAGTATTTAAATCTATATCACTTATATCGCAAGTATTTGAATCTAAAACATATGTGTCGCATGGATTTGAAGCTGAACCTACTACATCGCATTGATGTGAAGCTAAATCTTGTGTATCGCATGGATTTGAAGCTAAACCTTCTACATCGCATTGGTTTGAAGCTAAATCATGTGAATCGCATGGATTTGAAGCTAACTCGTTCGTTTCACATGCAGTTGTAGCTAAATGATATATATCACAAGTATTTGTAGCTAAACCATTTGTTTTGCATGGATTTGAAGCTAAGCCTTCTACTTCGCATTCATTTGAAGCTAAATCATTTGTTTCGCATGGATTTGAAGCTAAGCCTTCTACATCACATTGATTTGCAGCTAAATCATGTGTTTCGCATGGATTTGAAGCCAACTCGTTCGTTTCGCATGCAGTTGTAGCTTAATAATATATATCACAAGTATTTGTAGCTAAACCATTTGTTTTGCATGGATTTGAAGCTAAGCCTTCTACTTCGCATTCATTTGAAGCTAAATCATTTGTTTCGCATGGATTTGAATCTAAGCCTTGTCCTTCGAATTGATTTGAAGCTAAACCATTTGTTTTGCATGGATTTGAAGCTAAGCCTTCTACATCGCATTCATTTGAAGCTAAATCATTTGTTTCGCATGGATTTGAAGCTAAGCCTTCTACATCACATTGATTTGCAGCTAAATCATGTGTTTCGCATGGATTTGAAGCTAACTTGTTCGTTTCGCATGCAGTTGTAGCTTAATAATATATATCACAAGTATTTGTAGCTAAACCATTTGTTTTGCATGGATTTGAAGCTAAGCCTTGTACTTCGCATTCATTTGAAGCTAAATCATTTGTTTCGCATGGATTTGAATCTAAGCCTTGTCCTTCGAATTGATTTGAAGCTAAATCATGTGTCTCGCATGGAATTGAAGCTACCTCGTTTGTTCCAACAGTATTTAAATCTATATCACTTATATCGCAAGTATTTGAAGCTAAAACATATGTGTCGCATGGATTTGAAGCTGAACCTACTACATCGCATTGATGTGAAGCTAAATCTTGTGTATCGCATGGATTTGAAGCTAAACCTTCTACATCGCATTGGTTTGAAGCTAAATCATGTGAATCGCATGGATTTGAAGCCAACTCGTTCGTTTCACATGCAGTTGTAGCTAAATGATATATATCACAAGTATTTGTAGCTAAACCATTTGTTTTGCATGGATTTGAAGCTAAGCCTTCTACTTCGCATTCATTTGAAGCTAAATCATTTGTTTCGCATGGATTTGAAGCTAAGCCTTCTACATCACATTGATTTGCAGCTAAATCATGTGTTTCGTATGGATTTGAAGCTAAACCTTCTACATCGAATTGATTTGAAGCTAAATCGTGTGTCTCGCATGGAATTGAAGCTACCTCGTTTGTTCCTACAGTATTTAAAGCTATATCACTTATATCGCAAGTATTTGAAGCTAAAACATATGTGTCGCATGGATTTGAAGCTGAACCTACTACATCGCATTGATTTGAAGCTAAATCTTGTGTATCGCATGGATTTGAAGCTAAACCTTCTACATCGCATTGGTTTGAAGCTAAATCATGTGAATCGCATGGATTTGAAGCTAACTCGTTCGTTTCACATGCAGTTGTAGCTAAATGATATATATCACAAGTATTTGTAGCTAAACCATTTGTTTTGCATGGATTTGTAGCTAAGCCTTCTACTTCGCATTCATTTGAAGCTAAATCATTTGTTTCGCATGGATTTGAATCTAAGCCATGTCCTTCGAATTGATTTGAAGCTAAATCATGTGTTTCGTATGGATTTGAAGCTAAACCTTCTACATCGAATTGATTTGAAGCTAAATCATGTGTCTCGCATGGATTTGAAGCTACCTCGTTTGTTCCTACAGTATTTAAAGCTATATCACATATATCGCAAGTATTTGAAGCTAAAACATATGTGTCGCATGGATTTGAAGCTAAGCCTTCTACATCACATTGATTTGCAGCTAAATCATGTGTTTCGCATGGATTTGAAGCTAACTCGTTCGTTTCGCATGCAGTTGTAGCTTAATAATGTATATCACAAGTATTTGTAGCTAAACCATTTGTTTTGCATGGATTTGAAGCTAAGCCTTCTACTTCGCATTCATTTGAAGCTAAATCATTTGTTTCGCATGGATTTGAATCTAAGCCTTGTCCTTCGAATTGATTTGAAGCTAAATCATGTGTTTCTTATGGATTTGATGCTAAACCTTCTACATCGAATTGATTTGAAGCTAAATCATGTGTCTCGCATGGATTTGAAGCTACCTCGTTTGTTCCTACAGTATTTAAATCTATATCACTTATATCGCAAGTATTTGAAGCTAAAACATATGTGTCGCATGGATTTGAAGCTGAACCTACTACATCGCATTGATGTGAAGCTAAATCTTGTGTATCGCATGGATTTGAAGCTAAACCTTCTACATCGCATTGGTTTGAAGCTAAATCATGTGAATCGCATGGATTTGAAGCTAACTCGTTCGTTTCGCATGCAGTTGTAGCTTAATAATGTATATCACAAGTATTTGTAGCTAAACCATTTGTTTTGCATTGATTTGAAGCTAAGCCTTCTACATCGCATTCATTTGAAGCTAAATCATTTGTTTCGCATGGATTTGAATCTAAGCCATGTCCTTCGAATTGATATGAAGCTAAATCATGTGTTTCGTATGGATTTGAAGCTAAACCTTCTACATCGAATTGATTTGAAGCTAAATCATGTGTCTCGCATGGAATTGAAGCTACCTCGTTTGTTCCTACAGTATTTAAAGCTATATCGCTTATATCGCAAGTATTTGAAGCTAAAACATATGTGTCGCATGGATTTGAAGCTGAACCTACTACATCGCATTGATTTGAAGCTAAATTTTGTGTATCGCATGGATTTGAAGCTAAACCATCTACATCGCATTGGTTTGAAGCTAAATCATGTGAATCGCATGGATTTGAAGCTAACTCGTTCGTTTCACATGCAGTTGTAGCTAAATGATATATATCACAAGTATTTGTAGCTAAACCATTTGTTTTGCATGGATTTGAAGCTAAGCCCTCTACTTCGCATTCATTTGAAGCTAAATCATTTGTTTCGCATGGATTTGAAGCTAAGCCTTCTACATCACATTGATTTGCAGCGAAATCATGTGTTTCGCATGGATTTGAAGCTAACTCGTTCGTTTCGCATGCAGTTGTAGCTTAATAATGTATATCACAAGTATTTGTAGCTAAACCATTTGTTTTCCATGGATTTGAAGCTAAGCCTTCTACATCGCATTCAATTGAAGCTAAATCATTTGTTTCGCTTGGATTTGAATCTAAGCCATGTCCTTCGAATTGATTTGAAGCTAAATCATGTGTTTCGTATGGATTTGAAGCTAAACCTTCTACATCGAATTGATTTGAAGCTAAATCATGTGTCTCGCATGGAATTGAAGCTACCTCGTTTGTTCCTACAGTATTTAAAGCTATATCACTTATATCGCAAGTATTTGAAGCTAAAACATATGTGCCGCATGGATTTGAAGCCGAACCTACTACATCGCATTGATTTGAAGCTAAATCTTGTGTATCGCATGGATTTGAAGCTAAACCTTTTACATCGCATTGGTTTGAAGCTAAATCACGTGAATCGCATGGATTTGAAGCTAACTCGTTCGTTCCACATGCAGTTGTAGCTAAATGATATATATCACAAGTATTTGTAGCTAAACCATTTGTTTTGCATGGATTTGAAGCTAAGCCTTCTACTTCGCATTCATTTGAAGCTAAATCATTTGTTTCGCATGGATTTGAATCTAAGCCTTGTCCTTCGAATTGATTTGAAGCTAAATCATGTGTTTCGTATGGATTTGATGCTAAACCTTCTACATCGAATTGATTTGAAGCTAAATCATGTGTCTCGCATGGATTTGAAGCTACCTCGTTTGTTCCTACAGTATTTAAATCTATATCACTTATATCGCAAGTATTTGAAGCTAAAACATATGTGTCGCATGGATTTGAAGCTGAACCTACTACATCGCATTGATTTGAAGCTAAATCTTGTGTATCGCATGGATTTGAAGCTAAACCTTCTACATCGCATTGGTTTGAAGCTAAATCATGTGAATCGCATGGATTTGAAGCTAACTCGTTCGTTTCGCATGCAGTTGTAGCTTAATAATGTATATCACAAGTATTTGTAGCTAAACCATTTGTTTTGCATGGATTTGAAGCTAAGCCTTCTACATCGCATTCATTTGAAGCTAAATCATTTGTTTCGCATGGATTTGAATCTAAGCCATGTCCTTCGAATTGATTTGAAGCTAAATCATGTGTTTCGTATGGATTTGAAGCTAAACCTTCTACATCGAATTGATTTGAAGCTAAATCATGTGTCTCGCATGGATTTGAAGCTACCTCGTTTGTTCCTACAGTATTTAAAGCTATATCACATATATCGCAAGTATTTGAAGCTAAAACATATGTGTCGCATGGATTTGAAGCTAAGCCTTCTACATCACATTGATTTGCAGCTAAATCATGTGTTTCGCATGGATTTGAAGCTAACTCGTTCGTTTCGCATGCAGTTGTAGCTTAATAATGTATATCACAAGTATTTGTAGCTAAACCATTTGTTTTGCATGGATTTGAAGCTAAGCCTTCTACTTCGCATTCATTTGAAGCTAAATCATTTGTTTCGCATGGATTTGAATCTAAGCCTTGTCCTTCGAATTGATTTGAAGCTAAATCATGTGTTTCTTATGGATTTGATGCTAAACCTTCTACATCGAATTGATTTGAAGCTAAATCATGTGTCTCGCATGGATTTGAAGCTACCTCGTTTGTTCCTACAGTATTTAAATCTATATCACTTATATCGCAAGTATTTGAAGCTAAAACATATGTGTCGCATGGATTTGAAGCTGAACCTACTACATCGCATTGATGTGAAGCTAAATCTTGTGTATCGCATGGATTTGAAGCTAAACCTTCTACATCGCATTGGTTTGAAGCTAAATCATGTGAATCGCATGGATTTGAAGCTAACTCGTTCGTTTCGCATGCAGTTGTAGCTTAATAATGTATATCACAAGTATTTGTAGCTAAACCATTTGTTTTGCATTGATTTGAAGCTAAGCCTTCTACATCGCATTCATTTGAAGCTAAATCATTTGTTTCGCATGGATTTGAATCTAAGCCATGTCCTTCGAATTGATATGAAGCTAAATCATGTGTTTCGTATGGATTTGAAGCTAAACCTTCTACATCGAATTGATTTGAAGCCAAATCATGTGTCTCGCATGGAATTGAAGCTACCTCGTTTGTTCCTACAGTATTTAAAGCTATATCACTTATATCGCAAGTATTTGAAGCTAAAACATATGTGTCGCATGGATTTGAAGCTGAACCTACTACATCGCATTGATTTGAAGCTAAATCTTGTGTATCGCATGGATTTGAAGCTAAGTCGTTCGTTTCGCATGCAGTTGTAGCTTAATAATGTATATCACAAGTATTTGTAGCTAAACCATTTGTTTTGCATGGATTTGAAGCTAAGCCTTCTACTTCGCATTCATTTGAAGCTAAATCATTTGTTTCGCATGGATTTGAAGCTAAGCCTTCTACATCACATTGATTTGCTGCTAAATCATGTGTTTCGCATGGATTTGAAGCTAACTCGTTCGTTTCGCATGCAGTTGTAGCTTAATAATGTATATCACAAGTATTTGTACCTAAACCATTTGTTTTGCATGGATTTGAAGCTAAGCCTTCTACTTCGCATTCATTTGAAGCTAAATCATTTGTTTCGTATGGATTTGCAGCTAAGCCTTCTACATCACATTGATTTGCAGCTAAATCATGTGTTTCTCATGGATTTGGAGCTAACTCGTTCGTTTCGCATGCAGTTGTAGCTTAATAATGTATATCACAAGTATTTGTAGCTAAACCATTTGTTTTGCATGGATTTGAAGCTAAGCCTTCTACTTCGCATTCATATGAAGCTAAATCATTTGTTTCGCATGGATTTGAATCTAAGCCTTGTCCTTCGAATTGATTTGAAGCTAAATCATGTGTTTCGTATGGATTTGAAGCCAAATCTTCTACATCGAATAAATTTGAAGCTAACTCGTGTGTCTCGCATGGAATTGAAGCTAACTCGTTTGTTCCTACAGTATTTAAAGCTATATCACTTATATCGCAAGTATTTGAAGCTAAAACATATGTGTCGCATGGATTTGAAGCTGAACCTACTACATCGCATTGATTTGAAGCTAAATCTTGTGTATCGCATGGATTTGAAGCTAAACCTTCTACATCGCATTGGTTTGAAGCTAAATCAAGTGAATCGCATGGATTTGAAGCTAACTCGTTCGTTTCGCATGCAGTTGTAGCTTAATAATGTATATCACAAGTATTTGTACCTAAACCATTTGTTTTGCATGGATTTGAAGCTAAGCCTTCTACTTCGCATTCATTTGAAGCTAAATCATTTGTTTCGTATGGATTTGAAGCTAAGCCTTCTACATCACATTGATTTGCAGCTAAATCATGTGTTTCACATGGATTTGAAGCTAACTCGTTCGTTTCACATGCGGTTGTAGCTTAATAATGTATATCACAAGTATTTGTAGCTAAACCATTTGTTTTGCATGGATTTGAAGCTAAGCCTTCTACATCGCATTCATTTGAAGCTAAATCATTTGTTTCGCATGGATTTGAATCTAAGCCATGTCCTTCGAATTGATTTGAAGCTAAATCATGTGTTTCGTATGTATTTGAAGCTAAACCTTCTACATCGAATTGATTTGAAGCTAAATCATGTGTCTCGCATGGAATTGAAGCTACCTCGTTCGTTCCTACAGTATTTAAAGCTATATCACTTATATCGCAAGTATTTGAAGCTAAAACATATATGTCGCATGGATTTGAAGCTGAACCTACTACATCGCATTGATTTGAAGCTAAATCTTGTGTATCTCATGGATTTGAAGCTAAACCTTCTACATCGCATTGGTTTGAAGCTAAATCACGTGAATCGCATGGATTTGAAGCTAACTCGTTCGTTTCACATGCAGTTGTAGCTAAATGATATATATCACAAGTATTTGTAGCTAAACCATTTGTTTTGAATGGATTTGAAGCTAAGCCTTCTACTTCGCATTCATTTGAAGCTAAATCATTTGTTTCGCATGTATTTGAAGCTAAGCCTTCTACATCACATTGATTTGCAGCTAAATCATGTGTTTCGCATGGATTTGAAGCTAACTCGTTTGTTCCTACAGTATTTAAAGCTATATCACTTATATCGCAAGTATTTGAAGCTAAAACATATGTGTCGCATGGATTTGAAGCTGAACCTACTACATCGCATTGATTTGAAGCTAAATCTTGTGTATCGCATGGATTTGAAGCTAAACCTTCTACATCGCATTGGTTTGAAGCTAAATCATGTGAATCGCATGGATTTGAAGCTAACTCGTTCGTTTCACATGCAGTTGTAGCTAAATGATATATATCACAAGTATTTGTAGCTAAACCATTTGTTTTGCATGGATTTGAAGCTAAGCCTTCTACTTCGCATTCATTTGAAGCTAAATCATTTGTTTCCCATGGATTTGAAGCTAAGCCTTCTATTGGTTTGGCAACTAAGTAATTGCCGATTTCAGTTATAGATGTCTCTCACTCCCATTTTTATGATATCCGTAAATGTTATATTATAAAATTATTATTATTATTATTATGTTATTTTTTATTATCAGTGAATGTTAGCAACTGGACAAATTGAATGCAGCGGTCAAGGAAAAACGTCCAGAATTGGTCGATCGTAAAGGTGTCATTTTCCAGCAGGACAATGCTAGGCCGCACACGTCTTTGTCCACTCGGCAAAAATTGATGGACATTGATTGGGAATCGATGTTACACCCACCATATTGCCCTGATCTTGCGCCATCGGATTACCACTTATTTCGATCCCTGGACAACTCCCTTCGTGGTAAAACTTTTAACGATGACGACGCTGTAAAATCTCACTTAACTCAGTTTTTGGCCGAAAACGATCAGACTTTCTACGAGCGTGGAATTTTCAAGTTGTCAGAGAGATGGCAAAAGGTCATCGAACAAAATGGAAAATACATTACAGATTAAACTTCATGCCAAGTAAAAAAAAATTTTTATTTCATTGAACAAATCGGCAATTACTTAGTTGCCAACCCAATACATCACATTGATTTGCTGCTAAATCATGTGTTTCGCATGGATTTGAAGCTAACTCGTTCGTTTCGCATGCAGTTGTAGCTTAATAATGTATATCACAATTATTTGTACCTAAACCATTTGTTTTGCATGGATTTGAAGCTAAGCCTTCTACTTCGCATTCATTTGAAGCTAAATCATTTGTTTCGCATGGATTTGAATCTAAGCCTTGTCCTTCGAATTGATTTGAAGCTAAATCATGTGTCTCGCATGGAATTGAAGCTACCTCGTTTGTTCCTACAGTATTTAAAGCTATATCACTTATATCGGAAGTATTTGAAGCTAAAACATATGTGTCGCATGGATTTGAAGCTGAACCTACTACATCGCATTGATTTGAAGCTAAATCTTGTGTATCGCATGGATTTGAAGCTAAGTCGTTCGTTTCGCATGCAGTTGTAGCTTAATAATGTATATCACAAGTATTTGTAGCTAAACCATTTGTTTTGCATGGATTTGAAGCTAAGCCTTCTACTTCGCATTCATTTGAAGCTAAATCATTTGTTTCGCATGGATTTGAAGCTAAGCCTTCTACATCACATTGATTTGCAGCTAAATCATGTGTTTCGCATGGATTTGAAGCTAACTCGATCGTTTCGCATGCAGTTGTAGCTTAATAATGTTTATCACAAGTATTTGTAGCTAAACCATTTGTTTTGCATGGATTTGAAGCTAAGCCTTCTACTTCGCATTCATTTGAAGCTAAATCATTTGTTTCGCATGGATTTGAAGCTAAACCTTCTTCATTGCATTGATTTGCAGCTAAATCATGTGTTTCGCATGGATTTGAAGCTAACTCGTTCGTTTCGCATGCAGTTGTAGCTTAATAATGTATATCACAAGTATTTGTAGCTAAACCATTTGTTTTTCATGGATTTGAAGCTAAGCCTTCTACTTCGCATTCATTTGAAGCTAAATCATGTGTCTCGCATGGAATTGAAGCTACCTCGTTTGTTCCTACAGTATTTAAAGCTATATCACTTATATCGCAAGTATTTGAAGCTAAAACATATGTGCCGCACGGATTTGAAGCTGAACCTACTACATCGCATTGATTTGAAGCTAAATCTTGTGTATCGCATGGATTTGAAGCTAAACCCTCTACTTCGCATTCATTTGAAGCTAAATCATTTGTTTCGCATGGATTTGAAGCTAAGCCTTCTACATCACATTGATTTGCAGCGAAATCATGTGTTTCGCATGGATTTGAAGCTAACTCGTTCGTTTCGCATGCAGTTGTAGCTTAATAATGTATATCACAAGTATTTGTAGCTAAATCATTTGTTTTGCATGGATTTGAAGCTAAGCCTTCTACTTCGCATTCATTTGAAGCTAAATCATTTGTTTCGCATGGATTTGAATCTAAGCCTTGTCCTTCGAATTGATTTGAAGCTAAATCATGTGTTTCGTATGGATTTGATTCTAAACCTTCTACATCGAATTGATTTGAAGTTAAATCATGTGTCTCGCATGGATTTGAAGCTACCTCGTTTGTTCCTACAGTATTTAAATCTATATCACTTATATCGCAAGTATTTGAAGCTAAAACATATGTGTCGCATGGATTTGAAGCTGAACCTACTACATCGCATTGATTTGAAGCTAAATCTTGTGTATCGCATGGATTTGAAGCTAAACCTTCTACATCGCATTGGTTTGAAGCTAAATCATGTGAATCGCATGGATTTGAAGCTAACTCGTTCGCTTCGCATGCAGTTGTAGCTTAATAATGTATATCACAAGTATTTGTAGCTAAACCATTTGTTTTGCATGGATTTGAAGCTAAGCCTTCTACTTCGCATTCATTTGAAGCTAAATCATTTGTTTCGCATGGATTTGAAGCTAAGCCTTCTACATCACATTGATTTGCAGCTAAATCATGCGTTTCGCATGGATTTGAAGCTAACTCGTTCGATTAGCATGCAGGTGTAGCTTAATAATGTATATCACAAGTATTTGTAGCTAAACCATTTGTTTTGCATGGATTTGAAGCTAAGCCTTCTACTTCGCATTCATATGAAGCTAAATCATTTGTTTCGCATGGATTTGAATCTAAGCCTTGTCCTTCGAATTGATTTGAAGCTAAATCATGTGTTTCGTATGGATTTGAAGCCAAATCTTCTACATCGAATAAATTTGAAGCTAACTCGTGTGTCTCGCATGGAATTGAAGCTAACTCGTTTGTTCCTACAGTATTTAAAGCTATATCACTTATATCGCAAGTATTTGAAGCTAAAACATATGTGTCGCATGGATTTGAAGCTGAACCTACTACATCGCATTGATTTGAAGCTAAATCTTGTGTATCGCATGGATTTGAAGCTAAACCTTCTACATCGCATTGGTTTGAAGCTAAATCAAGTGAATCGCATGGATTTGAAGCTAACTCGTTCGTTTCACATGCACTTGTAACTAAATGATATATATATCACAAGTATTTGTAGCTAAACCATTTGTTTTGCATGGATTTGAAGCTAAGCCTTCTACTTCGCATTCATTTGAAGCTAAATCATTTGTTTCGCATGGATTTGAAGCTAAGCCTTCTACATCACATTGATTTGCTGCTAAATCATGTGTTTCGCATGGATTTGAAGCTAACTCGTTCGTTTCGCATGCAGTTGTAGCTTAATAATGTATATCACAAGTATTTGTACCTAAACCATTTGTTTTGCATGGATTTGAAGCTAAGCCTTCTACTTCGCATTCATTTGAAGCTAAATCATTTGTTTCGTATGGATTTGAAGCTAAGCCTTCTACATCACATTGATTTGCAGCTAAATCATGTGTTTCACATGGATTTGAAGCTAACTCGTTCGTTTCACATGCGGTTGTAGCTTAATAATGTATATCACAAGTATTTGTAGCTAAACCATTTGTTTTGCATGGATTTGAAGCTAAGCCTTCTACATCGCATTCATTTGAAGCTAAATCATTTGATTCGCATGGATTTGAATCTAAGCCATGTCCTTCGAATTGATTTGAAGCTAAATCATGTGTTTCGTATGTATTTGAAGCTAAACCTTCTACATCGAATTGATTTGAAGCTAAATCATGTGTCTCGCATGGAATTGAAGCTACCTCGTTTGTTCCTACAGTATTTAAAGCTATATCACTTATATCGCAAGTATTTGAAGCTAAAACATATATGTCGCATGGATTTGAAGCTGAACCTACTACATCGCATTGATTTGAAGCTAAATCTTGTGTATCTCATGGATTTGAAGCTAAACCTTCTACATCGCATTGGTTTGAAGCTAAATCACGTGAATCGCATGGATTTGAAGCTAACTCGTTCGTTTCACATGCAGTTGTAGCTAAATGATATATATCACAAGTATTTGTAGCTAAACCATTTGTTTTGAATGGATTTGAAGCTAAGCCTTCTACTTCGCATTCATTTGAAGCTAAATCATTTGTTTCGCATGTATTTGAAGCTAAGCCTTCTACATCACATTGATTTGCAGCTAAATCATGTGTTTCGCATGGATTTGAAGCTAACTCGTTTGTTCCTACAGTATTTAAAGCTATATCACTTATATCGCAAGTATTTGAAGCTAAAACATATGTGTCGCATGGATTTGAAGCTGAACCTACTACATCGCATTGATTTGAAGCTAAATCTTGTGTATCGCATGGATTTGAAGCTAAACCTTCTACATCGCATTGGTTTGAAGCTAAATCATGTGAATCGCATGGATTTGAAGCTAACTCGTTCGTTTCACATGCAGTTGTAGCTAAATGATATATATCACAAGTATTTGTAGCTAAACCATTTGTTTTGCATGGATTTGAAGCTAAGCCTTCTACTTCGCATTCATTTGAAGCTAAATCATTTGTTTCCCATGGATTTGAAGCTAAGCCTTCTATTGGTTTGGCAACTAAGTAATTGCCGATTTCAGTTATAGATGTCTCTCACTCCCATTTTTATGATATCCGTAAATGTTATATTATAAAATTATTATTATTATTATTATGTTATTTTTTATTATCAGTGAATGTTAGCAACTGGACAAATTGAATGCAGCGGTCAAGGAAAAGCGACCAGAATTGGTCGATCGTAAAGGTGTCATTTTCCAGCAGGACAATGCTAGGCCGCACACGTCTTTGTCCACTCGGCAAAAATTTATGGACATTGATTGGGAATCGATGTTACACCCACCATATTGCCCTGATCTTGCGCCATCGGATTACCACTTATTTCGATCCCTGGACAACTCCCTTCGTGGTAAAACTTTTAACGATGACGACGCTGTAAAATCTCACTTAACTCAGTTTTTGGCCGAAAACGATCAGACTTTCTACGAGCGTGGAATTTTCAAGTTGTCAGAGAGATGGCAAAAGGTCATCGAACAAAATGGAAAATACATTACAGATTAAACTTCATGCCAAGTAAAAAAAAATTTTTATTTCATTGAACAAATCGGCAATTACTTAGTTGCCAACCCAATACATCACATTGATTTGCTGCTAAATCATGTGTTTCGCATGGATTTGAAGCTAACTCGTTCGTTTCGCATGCAGTTGTAGCTTAATAATGTATATCACAATTATTTGTACCTAAACCATTTGTTTTGCATGGATTTGAAGCTAAGCCTTCTACTTCGCATTCATTTGAAGCTAAATCATTTGTTTCGCATGGATTTGAATCTAAGCCTTGTCCTTCGAATTGATTTGAAGCTAAATCATGTGTCTCGCATGGAATTGAAGCTACCTCGTTTGTTCCTACAGTATTTAAAGCTATATCACTTATATCGGAAGTATTTGAAGCTAAAACATATGTGTCGCATGGATTTGAAGCTGAACCTACTACATCGCATTGATTTGAAGCTAAATCTTGTGTATCGCATGGATTTGAAGCTAAGTCGTTCGTTTCGCATGCAGTTGTAGCTTAATAATGTATATCACAAGTATTTGTAGCTAAACCATTTGTTTTGCATGGATTTGAAGCTAAGCCTTCTACTTCGCATTCATTTGAAGCTAAATCATTTGTTTCGCATGGATTTGAAGCTAAGCCTTCTACATCACATTGATTTGCAGCTAAATCATGTGTTTCGCATGGATTTGAAGCTAACTCGATCGTTTCGCATGCAGTTGTAGCTTAATAATGTTTATCACAAGTATTTGTAGCTAAACCATTTGTTTTGCATGGATTTGAAGCTAAGCCTTCTACTTCGCATTCATTTGAAGCTAAATCATTTGTTTCGCATGGATTTGAAGCTAAATCTTCTTCATTGCATTGATTTGCAGCTAAATCATGTGTTTCGCATGGATTTGAAGCTAACTCGTTCGTTTCGCATGCAGTTGTAGCTTAATAATGTATATCACAAGTATTTGTAGCTAAACCATTTGTTTTTCATGGATTTGAAGCTAAGCCTTCTACTTCGCATTCATTTGAAGCTAAATCATGTGTCTCGCATGGAATTGAAGCTACCTCGTTTGTTCCTACAGTATTTAAAGCTATATCACTTATATCGCAAGTATTTGAAGCTAAAACATATGTGCCGCACGGATTTGAAGCTGAACCTACTACATCGCATTGATTTGAAGCTAAATCTTGTGTATCGCATGGATTTGAAGCTAAACCCTCTACTTCGCATTCATTTGAAGCTAAATCATTTGTTTCGCATGGATTTGAAGCTAAGCCTTCTACATCACATTGATTTGCAGCGAAATCATGTGTTTCGCATGGATTTGAAGCTAACTCGTTCGTTTCGCATGCAGTTGTAGCTTAATAATGTATATCACAAGTATTTGTAGCTAAATCATTTGTTTTGCATGGATTTGAAGCTAAGCCTTCTACTTCGCATTCATTTGAAGCTAAATCATTTGTTTCGCATGGATTTGAATCTAAGCCTTGTCCTTCGAATTGATTTGAAGCTAAATCATGTGTTTCGTATGGATTTGATGCTAAACCTTCTACATCGAATTGATTTGAAGTTAAATCATGTGTCTCGCATGGATTTGAAGCTACCTCGTTTGTTCCTACAGTATTTAAATCTATATCACTTATATCGCAAGTATTTGAAGCTAAAACATATGTGTCGCATGGATTTGAAGCTGAACCTACTACATCGCATTGATTTGAAGCTAAATCTTGTGTATCGCATGGATTTGAAGCTAAACCTTCTACATCGCATTGGTTTGAAGCTAAATCATGTGAATCGCATGGATTTGAAGCTAACTCGTTCGCTTCGCATGCAGTTGTAGCTTAATAATGTATATCACAAGTATTTGTAGCTAAACCATTTGTTTTGCATGGATTTGAAGCTAAGCCTTCTACTTCGCATTCATTTGAAGCTAAATCATTTGTTTCGCATGGATTTGAAGCTAAGCCTTCTACATCACATTGATTTGCAGCTAAATCATGCGTTTCGCATGGATTTGAAGCTAACTCGTTCGATTAGCATGCAGGTGTAGCTTAATAATGTATATCACAAGTATTTGTAGCTAAACCATTTGATTTGCATGGATTTGAAGCTAAGCCTTCTACTTCGCATTCATTTGAAGCTAAATCATGTGTCTCGCATGGAATTGAAGCTACCTCGTTTGTTCCCACAGTATTTAAAGCTATATCATTTATATCGCAAGTATTTGAAGCTAAAACATATGTGTCGCATGGATTTGAAGCTGAACCTACTACATCGCATTGATTTGAAGCTAAATCTTGTGTATCGCATGGATTTGAAGCTAAACCTTCTACATCGCATTGGTTTGAAGCTAAATCATGTGAATCGCATGGATTTGAAGCTAGCTCGTTCGCTTCGCATGCAGTTGTAGCTAAATGATATATATCACTAGTATTTGTAGCTAAAACATATGTGTCGCATGGATTTGAAGCTGAACCTACTACATCGCATTGATTTGAAGCTAAATCTTGTGTATCGCATGGAGTTGAAGCTAAACCTTCTACATCGCATTGGTTTGAAGCTAAATCATGTGAATCGCATGGATTTGAAGCTAACTCGTTCGTTTCACATGCAGTTGTAGCTTAATAATGTATATCACAAGTATTTGTAGCTAAACCATTTGTTTTGCATGGATTTGAAGCTAAGCCTTCCACTTCGCATTCGTTTGAAGCTAAATCATTTGTTTCGCATGGATTTGAATCTAAGCCTTGTCCTTCGAATTGATTTGAAGCTAAATCATGTGTTTCGTATGGATTTGATGCTAAACATTCTACATCGAATTGATTTGAAGTTAAATCATGTGTCTCGCATGGATTTGAAGCTACCTCGTTTGTTCCTACAGTATTTAAATCTATATCACTTATATCGCAAGTATTTGAAGCTAAAACATATGTGTCGCATGGATTTGAAGCTGAACCTACTACATCGCATTGGTTTGAAGCTAAATCTTGTGTATCGCATGGATTTGAAGCTAAACCTTCTACATCGCATTGGTTTGAAGCTAAATCATGTGAATCGCATGGATTTGAAGCTAACTCGTTCGTTTCGCATGCAGTTGTAGCTTAATAATGTATATCACAAGTATTTGTAGCTAAACCATTTGTTTTGCATGGATTTGAAGCTAAGCCTTCTACTTCGCATTCATTTGAAGCTAAATCATTTGTTTCGCACGGATTTGAAGCTGAACCTACTACATCGCATTGATTTGAAGCTAAATCTTGTGTATCGCATGGATTTGTAGCTAAACCTTCCACATCGCATTGGTTTGAAGCTAAATCATGTGAATCGCATGGATTTGAAGCTAACTCGTTCGTTTCGCATGCAGTTGTAGCTAAATGATATATATCACAAGTATTTGTAGCTAAACCATTTGTTTTGCATGGATTTGAAACTAAGCCTTCTACTTCGCATTCGTTTGAAGCTATATCATTTGTTTCGCATGGATTTGAAGCTAAGCCTTCTACATCACATTGATTTGCAGCTAAATCATGTGTTTCGCATGGATTTGAAGCTAACTCGTTCGTTTCGCATGCAGTTGTAGCTTAGTAATGTATATCACAAGTATTTGTAGCTAAACCATTTGTTTTGCATGGATTTGAAGCTAAGCCTTCTACTTCGCATTCATTTGAAGATAAATCATTTGTTTCGCATGGATTTGAATCTAAGCCTTGTCCTTCGAATTGATTTGAAGCTAAATCATGTGTTTCGTATGGATTTGAAGCCAAAGCTTCTACATCGAATTGATTTGAAGCTAAATCATGTGTCTCGCATGGAATTGAAGCTACCTCGTTTGTTCCTACAGTATTTAAAGCTATATCACTTATATCGCAAGTATTTGAAGCTAAAACATATGTGTCGCATGGATTTGAAGCTGAACCTACTACATCGCATTGATTTGAAGCTAAATCTTGTGTATCGCATGGATTTGAAGCTAAACTTTCTACATCGCATTGGTTTGAAGCTAAATCATGTGAATCGCATGGATTTGAAGCTAACTCGTTCGTTTCGCATGCAGTTGTAGCTTAATAATGTATATCACAAGTATTTGTAGCTAAACCATTTGCTTTGCATGGATTTGAAGCTAAGCCTTCTACTTCGCATTCATTTGAAGCTAAATCATGTGTTTCGTATGGATTTGAAGATAAGCCTTCTACATCACATTGGTTTGCAGCTAAATCATGTGTTTCGCATGGATTTGAAGCCAACTCGTTCGTTTCGCATGCAGTTGTAGCTTAATAATGTATATCACAAGTATTTGAAGCTAAACCATTTGTTTTGCATGGATTTGAAGCTAAGCCTTCTACTTCGCATTCATTTGAAGCTAAATCATTTGTTTCGCATGGATTTGAATCTAAGCCTTGTCCTTCGAATTGATTTGAAGCTAAATCATGTGTTTCGTATGGATTTGAAGCCAAACCTTCTACATCGAATTGATTTGAAGCTAAATCATGTGTTTTGCATGGAATTGAAGCTACCTCGTTTGTTCCTACAGTATTTAAAGCTATATCACTTATATCGCAAGTATTTGAAGCTAAAACATATGTGTCGCATGGATTTGAAGCTGAACCTACTACATCGCATTGATTTGAAGCTAAATCTTGTGTCTCGCATGGATTTGAAGCTACCTCGTTTGTTCCTACAGTATTTAAATCTATATCACTTATATCGCAAGTATTTGAAGCTAAAACATATGTGTCGCATGGATTTGAAGCTGAACCTACTACATCGCATTGATTTGAAGCTAAATCTTGTGTATCGCATGGATTTGAAGCTAAACCTTCTACATCGCATTGGTTTGAAGCTAAATCATGTGAATCGCATGGATTTGAAGCTAACTCGTTCGTTTCGCATGCAGTTGTAGCTTAATAATGTATATCACAAGTATTTGTAGCTAAACCATTTGTTTTGCATGGATTTGAAGCTAAGCCTTCTACTTCGCATTCATTTGAAGCTAAATCATTTGTTTCGCATGGATTTGAAGCTAAGCCTTCTACATCACATTGATTTGCAGCTAAATCATGTGTTTCGCATGGATTTGAAGCTAACTCGTTCGTTTCGCATGCAGTTGTAGCTTAATAATGTATATCACAAGTATTTGTAGCTAAACCATTTGTTTTGCATGGATTTGAAGCTAAGCCTTCTACTTCGCATTCATTTGAAGATAAATCATTTGTTTCGCATGGATTTGAATCTAAGCCTTGTCCTTCGAATTGATTTGAAGCTAAATCATGTGTTTCGTATGGATTTGAAGCCAAAGCTTCTACATCGAATTGATTTGAAGCTAAATCATGTGTCTCGCATGGAATTGAAGCTACCTCGTTTGTTCCTACAGTATTTAAAGCTATATCACTTATATCGCAAGTATTTGAAGCTAAAACATATGTGTCGCATGGATTTGAAGCTGAACCTACTACATCGCATTGATTTGAAGCTAAATCATGTGAATCGCATGGATTTGAAGCTAACTCGTTCGTTTCGCATGCAGTTGTAGCTTAATAATGTATATCACAAGTATTTGTAGCTACACCATTTGTTTTGCATGGATTTGAAGCTAAGCCTTCTACTTCGCATTCATTTGAAGCTAAATCATTTGTTTCGCATGGATTTGAAGATAAGCCTTCTACATCACATTGGTTTGCAGCTAAATCATGTGTTTCGCATGGATTTGAAGCCAACTCGTTCGTTTCGCATGCAGTTGTAGCTTAATAATGTATATCACAAGTATTTGTAGCTAAACCATTTGTTTTGCATGGATTTGAAGCTAAGCCTTCTACTTCGCATTCATTTGAAGCTAAATCATTTGTTTCGCATGGATTTGAATCTAAGCCTTGTCCTTCGAATTGATTTGAAGCTAAATCATGTGTTTCGTATGGATTTGAAGCCAAACCTTCTACATCGAATTGATTTGAAGCTAAATCATGTGCTTTGCATAGAATTGAAGCTACCTCGTTTGTTCCTACAGTATTTAAAGCTATATCACTTATATCGCAAGTATTTGAAGCTAAAACATATGTGTCGCATGGATTTGAAGCTGAACCTACTACATCGCATTGATTTGAAGCTAAATCTTGTGTCTCGCATGGATTTGAAGCTACCTCGTTTGTTCCTACAGTATTTAAATCTATATCACTTATACCGCAAGTATTTGAAGCTAAAACATATGTGTCGCATGGATTTGAAGCTGAACCTACTACATCGCATTGATTTGAAGCTAAATCTTGTGTATCGCATGGATTTGAAGCTAAACCTTCTACATCGCATTGGTTTGAAGCTAAATCATGTGAATCGCATGGATTTGAAGCTAACTCGTTCGTTTCGCATGCAGTTGTAGCTTAATAATGTATATCACAAGTATTTGTAGCTAAACCATTTGTTTTGCATGGATTTGAAGCTAAGCCTTCTACTTCGCATTCATTTGAAGCTAAATCATTTGTTTCGCATGGATTTGAAGCTAAGCCTTCTACATCACATTGATTTGCAGCTAAATCATGTGTTTCGCATGGATTTGAAGCTAACTCGTTCGTTTCGCATGCAGGTGTAGCTTAATAATGTATATCACAAGTATTTGTAGCTAAACCATTTGTTTTGCATGGATTTGAAGCTATGCCTTCTACTTCGCATTCATTTGAAGCTAAATCATTTGTTTCGCATGGATTTGAATCTAAACCTTGTCCTTCGAATTGATTTGAAGCTAAATCATGTGTTTCGTGTGGATTTGAAGCTAAACCTTCCACATTGAATTGATTTGAAGCTAAATAATGTGTCTCGCATGGATTTGAAGCTACCTCGTTTGTTGCTACAGTATTTAAAGCTATATCACTTATATCGCAAGTATTTGAATCTAAAACATATGTGTCGCATGGATTTGAAGCTGAACCTACTACATCGCATTGATTTGAAGCTAAATCTTGTGTATCGCATGGATTTGTAGCTAAACCTTCCACATCGCATTGGTTTGAAGCTAAATCATGTGAATCGCATGGATTTGAAGCTAACTCGTTCGTTTCGCATGCAGTTGTAGCTAAATGATATATATCACAAGTATTTGTAGCTAAACCATTTGTTTTGCATGGATTTGAAGCTAAGCCTTCTACTTCGCATTCGTTTGAAGCTAAATCATTTGTTTCGCATGGATTTGAAGCTGAACCTACTACATCGCATTGATTTGAAGCTAAATCTTGTGTATCGCATGGATTTGTAGCTAAACCTTCCACATCGCATTGGTTTGAAGCTAAATCATGTGAATCGCATGGATTTGAAGCTAACTCGTTCGTTTCGCATGCAGTTGTAGCTAAATGATATATATCACAAGTATTTGTAGCTAAACCATTTGTTTTGCATGGATTTGAAACTAAGCCTTCTACTTCGTATTCGTTTGAAGCTAAATCATTTGTTTCGCATGGATTTGAAGCTAAGCCTTCTATATCACATTGATTTGCATCTAAATCATGTGTTTCGCATGGATTTGAAGCTAACTCGTTCGTTTCGCATGCAGTTGTAGCTTAATAATGTATATCACAAGTATTTGTAGCTAAACCATTTGTTTTGCATGGATTTGAAGCTAAGCCTTCTACTTCGCATTCATTTGAAGATAAATCATTTGTTTCGCATGGATTTGAATCTAAGCCTTGTCCTTCGAATTGATTTGAAGCTAAATCATGAGTTTCGTATGGATTTGAAGCCAAACCTTCTACATCGAATTGATTTGAAGCTAAATCATGTGTCTCGCATGGAATTGAAGAAAACCATCTACATCGCATTGATTTGAAGCTTAATGATGTGTATCGCATGGATTTGAAGCTAAACCTTCTACATCACATTGATTTGCAGCTAAATCATGTGTTTCGCATGGATTTGAAGCTAACTCGTTCGTTTCGCATGCAGTTGTAGCTAAATAATGTATATCACAAGTATTTGTAGCTAAACTATTTGTTTTGCATGGATTTGATGCTAAGCCTTCTACTTCGCATTGATTTGAAGCTCAATCATTTGTTTCGCATGGAATTGAAGCTACCTCGTTTGTTCCACCTGCATTTGAAGCTACATCACTTCTATCGCATGGATTTGAAGCTGAACCTACTACATCGCATTGATTTGAAGCTAATTCTTGTGTATCGCATGGATTTGAAGAAAACCATCTACATCGCATTGATTTGTAGCTAAACCTTCTACATTCTATTGATTTGTAGCTAAACCTTCTACCTCTTATTGATTTGAAGCTAAACCTTCTACATCGCATTGATTTGAAGATAAATCGTGTGTTTCGCATGGATATGAAGCTAACTCGTTCGTTTCGCATGCAGTTGTAGCTAAATGATATATATCACAAGTATTTGTTGCTAAACCATTTGTTTCGCATGGATTTGAGCAACGCCTTCTACTTCGCATTGATTTGAAGCTAAATCATTTGTTTTCGAATGGAATTGAAGCCACCTCGTTTGTTCCTCCAGCTTTTGAAGCTATATCACTTATATCGCAAGTATTTGAAGCTAAATCATATGTGACGCATGGATTTGAAGCTGAACCTTCTACATCGCATTGATTTGAAGCTAAATCTTGTGTATCGCATGATTTGAAGCAGAACCTTCTACATCGCATTGATTTGAAGCTAAATCTAGTGTATCGCATGGATATGAAGCTAAACCTTCTACATCGCATTGATTTGTAGCTAAATCATGTGTTTCGCATGGATTTAAAGCTAACTCGTTCGTTTCGCCTGCAGTTGAATTTACAACACTTATATCGCAAGTATTTGAAGCTAAATCATGTTTATCGCGTGGATTTTGATGCTAACTCGTTTGATTAGTCTGCATTTGAAGCTACATCACTTATACCCCAAGTGTTTGAAGCTAAATCATATGTTTCGCGTGAATTTGAAGCTAAACTTCTACATCGCATTGATTTGAAGCTAAATCATGTCTTTCACAAGTATTTGAAGATGAACCATTTGAATCGCATTGATTTGAACCCGAAACTTCTACTTCGCACCTATTTGCAGCTAAATCATTTGTTTCGCATGGATTTGAAGCTAACTCGTTCGTTTCGCATGCAGTTGTAGCTTAATAATGTATATCACAAGTATTTGTAGCTAAACCATTTGTTTTGCATGGATTTGAAGCTAAGCCTTCTACTTCGCATTCATTTGAAGATAAATCATTTGTTTCGCATGGATTTGAATCTAAGCCTTGTCCTTCGAATTGATTTGAAGCTAAATCATGAGTTTCGTATGGATTTGAAGCCAAACCTTCTACATCGAATTGATTTGAAGCTAAATCATGTGTCTCGCATGGAATTGAAGAAAACCATCTACATCGCATTGATTTGAAGCTTAATGATGTGTATCGCATGGATTTGAAGCTAAACCTTCTACATCACATTGATTTGCAGCTAAATCATGTGTTTCGCATGGATTTGAAGCTAACTCGTTCGTTTCGCATGCAGTTGTAGCTAAATAATGTATATCACAAGTATTTGTAGCTAAACCATTTGTTTTGCATGGATTTGAAGCTATGCCTTCTACTTCGCATTCATTTGAAGCTAAATCATTTGTTTCGCATGGATTTGAATCTAAACCTTGTCCTTCGAATTGATTTGAAGCTAAATCATGTGTTTCGTGTGGATTTGAAGCTAAACCTTCCACATTGAATTGATTTGAAGCTAAATAATGTGTCTCGCATGGATTTGAAGCTACCTCGTTTGTTGCTACAGTATTTAAAGCTATATCACTTATATCGCAAGTATTTGAATCTAAAACATATGTGTCGCATGGATTGAAGCTGAACCTACTACATCGCATTGATTTGAAGCTAAATCTTGTGTATCGCATGGATTTGTAGCTAAACCTTCCACATCGCATTGGTTTGAAGCTAAATCATGTGAATCGCATGGATTTGAAGCTAACTCGTTCGTTTCGCATGCAGTTGTAGCTAAATGATATATATCACAAGTATTTGTAGCTAAACCATTTGTTTTGCATGGATTTGAAGCTAAGCCTTCTACTTCGCATTCGTTTGAAGCTAAATCATTTGTTTCGCATGGATTTGAAGCTGAACCTACTACATCGCATTGATTGAAGCTAAATCTTGTGTATCGCATGGATTTGTAGCTAAACCTTCCACATCGCATTGGTTTGAAGCTAAATCATGTGAATCGCATGGATTTGAAGCTAACTCGTTCGTTTCGCATGCAGTTGTAGCTAAATGATATATATCACAAGTATTTGTAGCTAAACCATTTGTTTTGCATGGATTTGAAACTAAGCCTTCTACTTCGTATTCGTTTGAAGCTAAATCATTTGTTTCGCATGGATTTGAAGCTAAGCCTTCTATATCACATTGATTTGCATCTAAATCATGTGTTTCGCATGGATTTGAAGCTAACTCGTTCGTTTCGCATGCAGTTGTAGCTTAATAATGTATATCACAAGTATTTGTAGCTAAACCATTTGTTTTGCATGGATTTGAAGCTAAGCCTTCTACTTCGCATTCATTTGAAGATAAATCATTTGTTTCGCATGGATTTGAATCTAAGCCTTGTCCTTCCGAATTGATTTGAAGCTAAATCATGAGTTTCGTATGGATTTGAAGCCAAACCTTCTACATCGAATTGATTTGAAGCTAAATCATGTGTCTCGCATGGAATTGAAGAAAACCATCTACATCGCATTGATTTGAAGCTTAATGATGTGTATCGCATGGATTTGAAGCTAAACCTTCTACATCACATTGATTTGCAGCTAAATCATGTGTTTCGCATGGATTTGAAGCTAACTCGTTCGTTTCGCATGCAGTTGTAGCTAAATAATGTATATCACAAGTATTTGTAGCTAAACTATTTGTTTTGCATGGATTTGATGCTAAGCCTTCTACTTCGCATTGATTTGAAGCTCAATCATTTGTTTCGCATGGAATTGAAGCTACCTCGTTTGTTCCACCTGCATTTGAAGCTACATCACTTCTATCGCATGGATTTGAAGCTGAACCTACTACATCGCATTGATTTGAAGCTAATTCTTGTGTATCGCATGGATTTGAAGAAAAACCATCTACATCGCATTGATTTGTAGCTAAACCTTCTACATTCTATTGATTTGTAGCTAAACCTTCTACCTCTTATTGATTTGAAGCTAAACCTTCTACATCGCATTGATTTGAAGATAAAATCGTGTGTTTCGCATGGATATGAAGCTAACTCGTTCGTTTCGCATGCAGTTGTAGCTAAATGATATATATCACAAGTATTTGTTGCTAAACCATTTGTTTCGCATGGATTTGAAGCAACGCCTTCTACTTCGCATTGATTTGAAGCTAAATCATTTGTTTCGAATGGAATTGAAGCCACCTCGTTTGTTCCTCCAGCTTTTGAAGCTATATCACTTATATCGCAAGTATTTGAAGCTAAATCATATGTGACGCATGGATTTGAAGCTGAACCTTCTACATCGCATTGATTTGAAGCTAAATCTTGTGTATCGCATGGATTTGAAGCAGAACCTTCTACATCGCATTGATTTGAAGCTAAATCTAGTGTATCGCATGGATATGAAGCTAAACCTTCTACATCGCATTGATTTGTAGCTAAATCATGTGTTTCGCATGGATTTAAAGCTAACTCGTTCGTTTCGCCTGCAGTTGAATTTACAACACTTATATCGCAAGTATTTGAAGCTAAATCATGTTTATCGCGTGGATTTTGATGCTAACTCGTTTGATTAGTCTGCATTTGAAGCTACATCACTTATACCCCAAGTGTTTGAAGCTAAATCATATGTTTCGCGTGAATTTGAAGCTAAACCTTCTACATCGCATTGATTTGAAGCTAAATCATGTCTTTCACAAGTATTTGAAGATGAACCATTTGAATCGCATTGATTTGAACCCGAAACTTCTACTTCGCACCTATTTGCAGCTAAATCATTTGTTCGCATGGATTGAAGCTAAGCCTTCTACATCACATTGATTTGCAGCTAAATCATGTGTTTCGCATGGATTTGAAGCTAACTCGTTCGTTTCGCATGCAGTTGTAGCTTAATAATGTATATCACAAGTATTTGTAGCTAAACCATTTGTTTCGCATGGATTTGAAGCAACGCCTTCTACTTCGCATTGATTTGAAGCTAAATCATTTGTTTCGAATGGAATTGAAGCCACCTCGTTTGTTCCTCCAGCTTTTGAAGCTATATCACTTATATCGCAAGTATTTGAAGCTAAATCATGTGTATCGCGTGGATTTTGATGCTAACTCGTTTGATTAGTCTGCATTTGAAGCTATATCACTTATACCCCAAGTGTTTGAAGCTAAATCATATGTTTCGCGTGAATTTGAAGCTAAACCTTCTACATCGCATTGATTTGAAGCTAAATCATGTCTTTCACAAGTATTTGAAGATGAACCATTTGAATCGCATTGATTTGAACCCGAAACTTCTACTTCGCACCTATTTGCAGCTAAATCATTTGTTTCGCATGGATTTGAAGCTAAGCCTTCTACATCACATTGATTTGCAGCTAAATCATGTGTTTCGCATGGATTTGAAGCTAATTCGTTCGTTTCGCATGCAGTTGTAGCTTAATAATGTATATCACAAGTATTTGTAGCTAAACAGTTTGTTTCGCATGGATTTGAAGCAACGCCTTCTACTTCGCATTGATTTGAAGCTAAATCTTGTGTATCGCATGGATTTGTAGCTAAACCTTCCACATCGCATTGGTTTGAAGCTAAATCATGTGAATCGCATGGATTTGAAGCTAACCGTTCGTACCGCATGCAGTTGTAGCTAAATGATATATATCACAAGTATTTGTAGCTAAACCATTTGTTTTGCATGGATTTGAAGCTAAGCCTTCTACTTCGCATTCGTTTGAAGCTAAATCATTTGTTTCGCATGGATTTGAATCTAAGCCCTGTCCTTCGAATTGATTTGAAGCTAAATCATGTGTTTCGTATGGGTTTGAAGCCAAACCTTCTACATCGAATTGATTTGAAGCTAAATCATGTGTCTCGCATGGGATTGAAGCTACCTCGTTTGTTCCTACAGTATTTAAAGCTATATCACTTATATCGCAAGTATTTGAAGCTAAAACATATGTGTCGCGTGGATTTGAAGCTGAACCTACTACATCGCATTGATTTGAAGCTAAATCTTGTGTATCGCATGGATTTGAAGCTAAACCTTCTACATCGCATTGGTTTGAAGCTAAATCATGTGAATCGCATGGATTTGAAGCTAAACTCGTTCGTTCGCATGCAGTTGTAGCTAAATGCATATATATCACAAGTATTTGTAGCTAAACCATTTGTTTTGCATGGATTTGAAGCTAAGCCCTCTACTTCGCATTCATTTGAAGCTAAATCATTTGTTTCGCATGGATTTGAAGCTAAGCCTTCTACATCACATTGATTTGCAGCGAAATCATGTGTTTCGCATGGATTTGAAGCTAACTCGTTCGTTTCGCATGCAGTTGTAGCTTAATAATGTATATCACAAGTATTTGTAGCTAAACCATTTGTTTTGCATGGATTTGAAGCTAAGCCTTCTACTTCGCATTCATTTGAAGCTAAATCATTTGTTTCGCATGGATTTGAATCTAAGCCTTGTCCTTCGAATTGATTGAAGCTAAATCATGTGTTTCGTATGGATTTGATGCTAAACCTTCTACATCGAATTGATTTGAAGCTAAATCATGTGTCTCGCATGGATTTGAAGCTACCTCGTTTGTTCCTACAGTATTTAAATCTATATCACTTATATCGCAAGTATTTGAATCTAAATCATATGTGTCGCATGGATTTGAAGCTGAACCTACTACATCGCATTGATGTGAAGCTAAATCTTGTGTATCGCATGGATTTGAAGCTAAACCTTCTACATCGCATTGGTATGAAGCTAAATCATGTGAATCGCATGGATTTGAAGCTAACTCGTTCGTTTCGCATGCAGTTGTAGCTTAATAATGTATATCACAAGTATTTGTAGCTAAACCATTTGTTTTGCGTGGATTTGAAGCTAAGCCTTCTACATCGCATTCATTTGAAGCTAAATCATTTGTTTCGCATGGATTTGAATCTAAGCCATGTCCTTCGAATTGATTTGAAGCTAAATCATGTGTTTCGTATGGATTTGAAGCTAAACCTTCTACATCGAATTGATTTGAAGCTAAATCATGTGTCTCGCATGGAATTGAAGCTACCTCGTTTGTTCCTACAGTATTTAAAGCTATATCACTTATATCGCAAGTATTTGAAGCTAAAACATATGTGTCGCATGGATTTGAAGCTGAACCTACTACATCGCATTGATTTGAAGCTAAATCTTGTGTATCGCATGGATTTGAAGCTAAACCTTCTACATCGCATTGGTTTGAAGCTAAATCATGTGAATCGCATGGATTTGAAGCTAACTCGTTCGTTTCACATGCAGTTGTAGCTAAATGATATATATCACAAGTATTTGTAGCTAAACCATTTGTTTTGCATGGATTTGAAGCTAAGCCTTCTACTTCGCATTCATTTGAATCTAAATCATTTGTTTCGCATCAATTTGAATCTAAGCCTTGTCCTTCGAATTGATTAGAAGCTAAACCATGTGTCTCGTATGGAATTGAAGCTACCTCGTTTGTTCCTACAATATTTAATGCTATATCACATATATCGCAAGTATTTGAAGCTAAAACATATGTGTCGCATGGATTTGAAGCTGAACCTACTACATCGCATTGATTTGAAGCTAAATCTTGTGTATCGCATGGATTTGAAGCTAAACCTTCTACATCGCATTGGTTTGAAGCTAAATCATGTGAACCGCATGGATTTGAAGCTAACTCGTTCGTTTCGCATGCAGTTGTAGCTAAATGATATATATTACAAGTATTTGTAGCTAAACCATTTGTTTTGCATGGATTTGAAGCTAAGCCCTCTACTTCGCATTCATTTGAAGCTAAATCATTTGTTTCGCATGGATTTGAAGCTAAGCCTTCTACATCACATTGATTTGCAGCTAAATCATGTGTTTCGCATGGATTTGAAGCTAACTTGTTCGTTTCGCATGCAGTTGTAGCTTAATAATATATATCACAAGTATTTGTAGCTAAACCATTTGTTTTGCATGGATTTGAAGCTAAGCCTTCTACTTCGCATTCATTTGAAGCTAAATCATTTGTTTCGCATGGATTTGAATCTAAGCCTTGTCCTTCGAATTGATTTGAAGCTAAATCATGTGTTTCGTATGGATTTGAAGCCAAATCTTCTACATCGAATTAATTTGAAGCTAAATCATGTGTCTCGCATGGAATTGAAGCTACCTCGTTTGTTCTTACAGTATTTAAAGCTATATCACTTATATCGCAAGTATTTGAAGCTAAAACATATGTGTCGCATGGATTTGAAGCTGAACCTACTACATCGCATTGATTTGAAGCTAAAACTTGTGTATCGCATGGATTTGAAGCTAAACCTTCTACATCGCATTGGTTTGCAGCTAAATCATGTGTTTCGCATGGATTTGAAGCTAACTCGTTCGTTTCGCATGCAGTTGTAGCTTAATTATGTATATCACAAGTATTTGTAGCTAAACCATTTGTTTTGCATGGATTTGAAGCTAAGCCTTCTACTTCGCATTCATTTGAAGCTAAATCATTTGTTTCGCATCAATTTGAATCTAAGCCTTGTCATTCGAATTGATTTGAAGCTACACCATGTGTCTCGTATGGAATTGAAGCTACCTCGTTTGTTCCTACAATATTTAATGCTATATCACATATATCGCAAGTATTTGAAGCTAAAACATATGTGTCGCATGGATTTGAAGCTGAACCTACTACATCGCATTGATTTGAAGCTAAATCTTGTGTATCGCATGGATTTGAAGCTAAGTCGTTCGTTTCGCATGCAGTTGTAGCTTAATAATGTATATCACAAGTATTTGTAGCTAAACCATTTGTTTTGCATGGATTTGAAGCTAAGCCTTCTACTTCGCATTCATTTGAAGCTAAATCATTTGTTTCGCATCAATTTGAATCTAAGCCTTGTCCTTCGAATTGATTTGAAGCTAAACCATGTGTCTCGTATGGAATTGAAGCTACCTCGTTTGTTCCTACAGTATTTAAAGCTATATCACATATATCGCAAGTATTTGAAGCTAAAACATATTTGTCGCATGGATTTGAAGCTGAACCTACTACATCGCATTGATTTGAAGCTAAATCTTGTGTATCGCATGGATTTGAAGCTAAACCTTCTACATCGCATTGGTTTGAAGCTAAATCATGTGAATCGCATGGATTTGAAGCTAACTAGTTCGTTTCGCATGCAGTTGTAGCTTAATAATGTATATCACAAGTATTTGTAGCTAAACCATTTGTTTTGCGTGGATTTGAAGCTAAGCCTTCTACATCGCATTCATTTGAAGCTAAATCATTTGTTTCGCATGGATTTGAATCTAAGCCATGTCCTTCGAATTGATTTGAAGCTAAATCATGTGTTTCGTATGGATTTGAAGCTAAACCTTCTACATCGAATTGATTTGAAGCTAAATCATGTGTCTCGCATGGAATTGAAGCTACCTCGTTTGTTCCTACAGTATTTAAAGCTATATCACTTATATCGCAAGTATTTGAAGCTAAAACATATGTGTCGCATGGATTTGAAGCTGAACCTACTAGATCGCATTGATTTGAAGCTAAATCTTGTGTATCGCATGGATTTGAATCTAAACCTTCTACATCGCATTGGTTTGAAGCTAAATCATGTGAATCGCATGGATTTGAAGCTAACTCGTTCGTTTCACATGCAGTTGTAGCTAAATGATATATATCACAAGTATTTGTAGCTAAACCATTTGTTTTGCATGGATTTGAAGCTAAGCCTTCTACTTCGCATTCATTTGAAGCTAAATCATTTGTTTCGCATGGATTTGAAGCTAAGCCTTCTACATCACATTGATTTGCAGCTAAATCATGTGTCTCGCATGGAATTGAAGCTACCTCGTTTGTTCTTACAGTATTTAAAACTATATCACTTATATCGCAAGTATTTGAAGCTAAAACATATGTGTCGCATGGATTTGAAGCTGAACCTACTACATCGCATTGATTTGAAGCTAAAACTTGTGTATCACATGGATTTGAAGCTAAACCTTCTACATCGCATTGGTTTGCAGCTAAATCATGTGTTTCGCATGGATTTGAAGCTAACTCGTTCGTTTCGCATGCAGTTGTAGCTTAATAATGTATATCACAAGTATTTGTAGCTAAACCATTTGTTTTGCATGGATTTGAAGCTAAGCCTTCTACTTCGCATTCATTTGAAGCTAAATCATTTGTTTCGCATCAATTTGAATCTAAGCCTTGTCCTTCGAATTGATTTGAAGCTAAACCATGTGTCTCGTATGGAATTGAAGCTACCTCGTTTGTTCCTACAGTATTTAAAGCTATATCACATATATCGCAAGTATTTGAAGCTAAAACATATGTGTCGCATGGATTTGAAGCTGAACCTACTACATCGCATTGATTTGAAGCTAAATCTTGTGTATCGCATGGATTTGAAGCTAAGTCGTTCGTTTCGCATGCAGTTGTAGCTTAATAATGTATATCACAAGTTTTTGTAGCTAAACCATTTGTTTTGCATGGATTTGAAGCTAAGCCTTCTACTTCGCATTCATTTGAAGCTAAATCATTTGTTTCGCATGGATTTGAAGCTAAGCCTTCTACATCACATTGATTTGCAGCTAAATCATGTGTTTCGCATGGATTTGAAGCTAACTCGCTCGTTTCGCATGCAGTTGTAGCTTAATAATGTATATCACAAGTATTTGTAGCTAAACGATTTGTTTTGCATGGATTTGAAGCTAAGCCTTCTACTTCGCATTCATTTGAAGCTAAATCATTTGTTTCACATGGATTTGAATCTAAGCCTTGTCCTTCGAATTGATTTGAAGCTAAATCATGTGTTTCGTATGGATTTGATGCTAAACCTTCTACATCGAATTGATTTGAAGCTAAATCATGTGTCTCGCATGGATTTGAAGCTACCTCGTTTGTTCCTACAGTATTTAAATCTATATCACTTATATCGCAAGTATTTGAATCTAAAACATATGTGTCGCATGGTTTTGAAGCTGAACCTACTACATCGCATTGATGTGAAGCTAAATCTTGTGTATCGCATGGATTTGAAGCTAAACCTTCTACATCGCATTGGTTTGGAGCTAAATCATGTGAATCGCATGGATTTGAAGCTAACTCGTTCGTTTCGCATGCAGTTGTAGCTTAATAATGTATATCACAAGTATTTGTAGCTAAACCATTTGTTTTGCGTGGATTTGAAGCTAAGCCTTCTACATCGCATTCATTTGAAGCTAAATCATTTGTTTCGCATGGATTTGAAGCCAAACCTTCTACATCGAATTAATTTGAAGCTAAATCATGTGTCTCGCATGGAATTGAAGCTACCTCGTTTGTTCTTACAGTATTTAAAGCTATATCACTTATATCGCAAGTATTTGAAGCTAAAACATATGTGTCGCATGGATTTGAAGCTGAACCTACTACATCGCATTGATTTGAAGCTAAATCTTGTGTATCGCATGGATTTGAAGCTAAACCTTCTACATCGCATTGGTTTGCAGCTAAATCATGTGTTTCGCATGGATTTGAAGCTAACTCGTTCGTTTCACATGCAGTTGTAGCTAAATGATATATATCACAAGTATTTGTAGCTAAACCATTTGTTTTGCATGGATTTGAAGCTAAGCCTTCTACTTCGCATTCATTTGAAGCTAAATCATTTGTTTCGCATGGATTTGAAGCTAAGCCTTCTACATCACATTGATTTGCAGCTAAATCATGTGTTTCGCATGGATTTGAAGCTAACTTGTTCGTTTCGCATGCAGTTGTAGCTTAATAATATATATCACAAGTATTTGTAGCTAAACCATTTGTTTTGCATGGATTTGAAGCTAAGCCTTCTACTTCGCATTCATTTGAAGCTAAATCATTTGTTTCGCATGGATTTGAATCTAAGCCTTGTCCTTCGAATTGATTTGAAGCTAAATCATGTGTTTCGTATGGATTTGAAGCCAAACCTTCTACATCGAATTAATTTGAAGCTAAATCATGTGTCTCGCTTGGAATTGAAGCTACCTCGTTTGTTCCTACAGTATTTAAAGCTATATCACTTATATCGCAAGTATTTGAAGCTAAAACATATGTGACGCATGGATTTGAAGCTGAACCTACTACATCGCATTGATTTGAAGCTAAATCTTGTGTATCGCATGGATTTGAAGCTAAACCTTCTACATCACATTGATTTGCAGCTAAATCATGTGAATCGCATGGATTTGAAGCTAACTCGTTCGTTTCGTATGCAGTTGTAGCTAAATGATATATATCACAAGTATTTGTAGCTAATCCATTTGTTTTGCATGGATTTGAAGCTAAGCCTTCTACTTCGCATTCATTTGAAGCTAAATCATTTGTTTCGCATGGATTTGAAGCTAAGCCTTCTACATCACATTGATATGCAGCTAAATCATGTGTTTCGCATGGATTTGAAGCCAACTCGTTCGTTTCGCATGCAGTTGTAGCTTAATAATGTATATCACAAGTATTTGTAGCTAAACCATTTGTTTTGCATGGATTTGAAGCTAAGCCTTCTACTTCTCATTCATTTGAAGCTAAATCATTTGTTTCGCATGGATTTGAATCTAAGCCTTGTCCTTCGAATTGATTTGAAGCTAAATCATGTGTTTCGTATGGATTTGATGCTAAACCTTCTACATCGAATTGATTTGAAGCTAAATCATGTGTCTCGCATGGATTTGAAGCTACCTCGTTTGTTCCTACAGTATTTAAATCTATATCACTTATATCGCAAGTATTTGAATCTAAAACATATGTGTCGCATGGATTTGAAGCTGAACCTACTACATCGCATTGATGTGAAGCTAAATCTTGTGTATCGCATGGATTTGAAGCTAAACCTTCTACATCGCATTGGTTTGAAGCTAAATCATGTGAATCGCATGGATTTGAAGCTAACTCGTTCGTTTCGCATGCAGTTGTATCTTAATAATGTATATCACAAGTATTTGTAGCTAAACCATTTGTTTTGCGTGGATTTGAAGCTAAGCCTTCTACATCGCATTCATTTGAAGCTAAATCATTTGTTTCGCATGGATTTGAATCTAAGCCATGTCCTTCGAATTGATTTGAAGCTAAATCATGTGTTTCGTATGGATTTGAAGCTAAACCTTCTACATCGAATTGATTTGAAGCTAAATCATGTGTCTCTCATGGAATTGAAGCTACCTCGTTTGTTCCTACAGTATTTAAAGCTATATCACTTATATCGCAAGTATTTGAAGCTAAAACATATGTGTCGCATGGATTTGAAGCTGAACCTACTACATCGCATTGATATGAAGCTAAATCTTGTGTATCGCATGGATTTGAAGCTAAACCTTCTACATCGCATTGGTTTGAAGCTAACTCATGTGAATCGCATGGATTTGAAGCTAACTCGTTCGTTTCACATGCAGTTGTAGCTAAATGATATATATCACAAGTATTTGTAGCTAAACCATTTGTTTTGCATGGATTTGAAGCCAAGCCTTCTACTTCGCATTCATTTGAAGCTAAATCTTGTGTATCGCATGGATTTGAAGCTAAACCTTCTACATCGCATTGGTTTGAAGCTAAATCATGTGAATCGCATGGATTTGAAGCTAATTCGTTCGTTTCGCATGCAGTTGTAGCTTAATAATGTATATCACAAGTATTTGTAGCTAAACCATTTGTTTTGCGTGGATTTGAAGCTAAGCCTTCTACATCGCATTCATTTGAAGCTAAATCATTTGTTTCGCATGGATTTGAATCTAAGCCATGTCCTTCGAATTGATTTGAAGCTAAATCATGTGTTTCGTATGGATTTGAAGCTAAACCTTCTACATCGAATTGATTTGAAGCTAAATCATGTGTCTCGCATGGAATTGAAGCTACCTCGTTTGTTCCTACAGTATTTAAAGCTATATCACTTATATCGCATGTATTTGAAGCTAAAACATATGTGTCGCATGGATTTGAAGCTGAACCTACTACATCGCATTGATTTGAAGCTAAATCTTGTGTATCGCATGGATTTGAAGCTAAACCTTCTATATCGCATTGGTTTGAAGCTAAATCATGTGAATCGCATGGATTTGAAGCTAACTCGTTCGTTTCACATGCAGTTGTAGCTAAATGATATATATCACAAGTATTTGTAGCTAAACCATTTGTTTCGCATGGATTTGAATCTAAGCCTTGTCCTTCGAATTGATTTGAAGCTAAATCATGTGTTTCGTATGGATTTGAAGCCAAACCTTCTACATAGAATTAATTTGAAGCTAAATCATGTGTCTCGCATGGAATTGAAGCTACCTCGTTTGTTCCTACAGTATTTAAAGCTATATCACTTATATCGCAAGTATTTGAAGCTAAAACATATGTGTCGCATGGATTTGAAGCTGAACCTACTACATCGCATTGATTTGAAGCTAAATCTTGTGTATCGCATGGATTTGAAGCTAAGTCGTTCGTTTCGCATGCAGTTGTAGCTTAATAATGTATATCACAAGTATTTGTAGCTAAACCATTTGTTTTGCATGGATTTGAAGCTAAGCCTTCTACTTCGCATTCATTTGAAGCTAAATCATTTGTTTCGCATCAATTTGAATCTAAGCCTTGTCCTTCGAATTGATTTGAAGCTAAACCATGTGTCTCGTATGGAATTGAAGCTACCTCGTTTGTTCCTACAGTATTTAAAGCTATATCACATATATCGCAAGTATTTGAAGCTAAAACATATGTGTCGCATGGATTTGAAGCTGAACCTACAACATCGCATTGATTTGAAGCTAAATCTTGTGTATCGCATGGATTTGAAGCTAAGTCGTTCGTTTCGCATGCAGTTGTAGCTTAATAATGTATATCACAAGTATTTGTAGCTAAACCATTTGTTTTGCATGGATTTGAAGCTAAGCCTTCTACTTCGCATTCATTTGAAGCTAAATCATTTGTTTCGCATGGATTTGAATCTAAGCCTTGTCCTTCGAATTGATTTGAAGCTAAATCATGTGTTTCGTATGGATTTGATGCTAAACCTTCTACATCGAATTGATTTGAAGCTAAATCATGTGTCTCGCATGGATTTGAAGCTACCTCGTTTGTTCCTACAGTATTTAAATCTATATCACTTATATCGCAAGTATTTGAATCTAAAACATATGTGTCGCATGGATTTGAAGCTGAACCTACTACATCGCATTGATGTGAAGCTAAATCTTGTGTATCGCATGGATTTGAAGCTAAACCTTCTACATCGCATTGGTTTGAAGCTAAATCATGTGAATCGCATGGATTTGAAGCTAACTCGTTCGTTTCACATGCAGTTGTAGCTAAATGATATATATCACAAGTATTTGTAGCTAAACCATTTGTTTTGCATGGATTTGAAGCTAAGCCTTCTACTTCGCATTCATTTGAAGCTAAATCATTTGTTTCGCATGGATTTGAAGCTAAGGCTTCTACATCACATTGATTTGCAGCTAAATCATGTGTTTCGCATGGATTTGAAGCTAACTTGTTCGTTTCGCATGCAGTTGTAGCTTAATAATATATATCACAAGTATTTGTAGCTAAACCATTTGTTTTGCATGGATTTGAAGCTAAGCCTTCTACTTCGCATTCATTTGAAGCTAAATCATTTGTTTCGCATGGATTTGAATCTAAGCCTTGTCCTTCGAATTGATTTGAAGCTAAATCATGTGTTTCGTATGGATTTGAAGCCAAACCTTCTACATCGAATTAATTTGGAGCTAAATCATGTGTCTCGCATGGAATTGAAGCTACCTCGTTTGTTCTTACAGTATTTAAAGCTATATCACTTATATCGCAAGTATTTGAAGCTAAAACATATGTGACGCATGGATTTGAAGCTGAACCTACTACATCGCATTGATTTGAAGCTAAATCTTGTGTATCGCATGGATTTGAAGCTAAACCTTCTACATCACATTGATTTGCAGCTAAATCATGTGAATCGCATGGATTTGAAGCTAACTCGTTCGTTTCGCATGCAGTTGTAGCTAAATGATATATATCACAAGTATTTGTAGCTAATCCATTTGTTTTGCATGGATTTGAAGCTAAGCCTTCTACTTCGCATTCATTTGAAGCTAAATCATTTGTTTCGCATGGATTTGAATCTAAGCCTTGTCCTTCGAATTGATTTGAAGCTAAATCATGTGTTTCGTATGGATTTGATGCTAAACCTTCTACATCGAATTGATTTGAAGATAAATCATGTGTCTCGCATGGATTTGAAGCTACCTCGTTTGTTCCTACAGTATTTAAATCTATATCACTTATATCGCAAGTATTTGAAGCTAAAACATATGTGTCGCATGGATTTGAAGCTGAACCTACTACATCGCATTGATTTGAAGCTAAATCTTGTGTATCGCATGGATTTGAAGCTAAACCTTCTACATCGCATTGGTTTGAAGCTAAATCATGTGAATCGCATGGATTTGAAGCTAACTCGTTCGTTTCACATGCAGTTGTAGCTTAATAATGTATATCACAAGTATTTGTAGCTAAACCATTTGTTTTGCATGGATTTGAAGCTAAGCCTTCTACTTCGCATTCATTTGAAGCTAAATCATTTGTTTCGCATGGATTTGAATCTAAGCCTTGTCCTTCGAATTGATTTGAAGCTAAATCATGTGTTTCGTATGGATTTGATGCTAAACCTTCTACATCGAATTGATTTGAAGCTAAATCATGTGTCTCGCATGGATTTGAAGCTACCTCGTTTGTTCCTACAGTATTTAAAGCTATATCACTTATATCGCAAGTATTTGAAGCTAAAACATATGTGTCGCATGGATTTGAAGCTGAACCTACTACATCGCATTGATTTGAAGCTAAATCTTGTGTATCGCATGGATTTGAAGCTAAACCTTCTACATCGCATTGGTTTGAAGCTAAATCATGTGAATCGCATGGATTTGAAGCTAACTCGTTCGTTTCGCATGCAGTTGTAGCTAAATGATATATATCACAAGTATTTGTAGCTAAACCATTTGTTTTGCATGGATTTGAAGCTAAGCCCTCTACTTCGCATTCATTTGAAGCTAAATCATTTGTTTCGCATGGATTTGAAGCTAAGCCTTCTACATCACATTGATTTGCAGCGAAATCATGTGTTTCGCATGGATTTGAAGCTAACTCGTTCGTTTCGCATGCAGTTGTAGCTTAATAATGTATATCACAAGTATTTGTAGCTAAACCATTTGTTTTGCATGGATTTGAAGCTAAGCCTTCTACTTCGCATTCATTTGAAGCTAAATCATTTGTTTCGCATGGATTTGAATCTAAGCCTTGTTCTTCGAATTGATTTGAAGCTAAATCATGTGTTTCGTATGGATTTGATGCTAAACCTTCTACATCGAATTGATTTGAAGCTAAATCATGTGTCTCGCATGGATTTGAAGCTACCTCGTTTGTTCCCACATTATTTAAATCTATATCACTTATATCGCAAGTATTTGAATCTAAAACATATGCGTCGCATGGATTTGAAGCTGAACCTACTACATCGCATTGATGTGAAGCTAAATCTTGTGTATCGCATAGATTTGAAGCTAAACCTTCTACATCGCATTGGTTTGAAGCTAAATCATGTGAATCGCATGGATTTGAAGCTAACTCGTTCGTTTCGCATGCAGTTGTAGCTTAATAATGTATATCACAAGTATTTGTAGCTAAACCATTTGTTTTGCGTGGATTTGAAGCTAAGCCTTCTACATCGCATTCATTTGAAGCTAAATCATTTGTTTCGCATGGATTTGAATCTAAGCCATGTCCTTCGAATTGATTTGAAGCTAAATCATGTGTTTCGTATGGATTTGAAGCTAAACCTTCTACATCGAATTGATTTGAAGCTAAATCATGTGTCTCGCATGGAATTGAAGCTACCTCGTTTGTTCCTACAGTATTTAAAGCTATATCACTTATATCGCAAGTATTTGAAGCTAAAACATATGTGTCGCATGGATTTGAAGCTGAACCTACTACATCGCATTGATTTGAAGCTAAATCTTGTGTATCGCATGGATTTGAAGCTAAACCTTCTACATCGCATTGGTTTGAAGCTAAATCATGTGAATCGCATGGATTTGAAGCTAACTCGTTCGTTTCGCATGCAGTTGTAGCTTAATAATGTATATCACAAGTATTTGTAGCTAAACCATTTGTTTTGCATGGATTTGAAGCTAAGCCTTCTACTTCGCATTCATTTGAAGCTAAATCATTTGTTTCGCATGGATTTGAATCTAAGCCTTGTCCTTCGAATTGATTTGAAGCTAAATCATGTGTTTCGTATGGATTTGATGCTAAACCTTCTACATCGAATTGATTTGAAGCTAAATCATGTGTCTCGCATGGATTTGAAGCTACCTCGTTTGTTCCTACAGTATTTAAATCTATATCACTTATATCGCAAGTATTTGAATCTAAAACATATGTGTCGCATGGATTTGAAGCTGAACCTACTACATCGCATTGATGTGAAGCTAAATCTTGTGTATCGCATGGATTTGAAGCTAAACCTTCTACATCGCATTGGTTTGAAGCTAAATCATGTGAATCGCATGGATTCGAAGCTAACTCGTTCGTTTCGCATGCAGTTGTAGCTTAATAATGTATATCACAAGTATTTGTAGCTAAACCATTTGTTTTGCATGGATTTGAAGCTAAGCCTTCTACTTCGCATTCATTTGATGCTAAATCATTTGTTTCGCATGGATTTGAATCTAAGCCTTGTCCTTCGAATTGATTTGAAGCTAAATCATGTGTTTCGTATGGATTTGAAGCCAAACCTTCTACATAGAATTAATTTGAAGCTAAATCATGTGTCTCGCATGGAATTGAAGCTACCTCGTTTGTTCCTACAGTATTTAAAGCTATATCACTTATATCGCAAGTATTTGAAACTAAAACATATGTGTCGCATGGATTTGAAGCTGAACCTACTACATCGCATTGATTTGAAGCTAAATCTTGTGTATCGCATGGATTTAAAGCTAAACCTTCTACATCGCATTGGTTTGAAGCTAAATCATGTGAATCGCATGGATTTGAAGCTAACTCGTTCGTTTCACATGCAGTTGTAGCTAAATGATATATATCACAAGTATTTGTAGCTAATCCATTTGTTTTGCATGGATTTGAAGCTAACTCGTTCGTTTCACATGCAGTTGTAGCTAAATGATATATATCACAAGTATTTGTAGCTAAACCATTTGTTTTGCATGGATTTGAAGCTAAGGCCTCTACTTCGCATTCATTTGAAGCTAAATCATTTGTTTCGCATGGATTTGAAGCTAAGCCTTCTACATCACATTGATTTGCAGCGAAATCATGTGTTTCGCATGCAGTTGTTGCTTAATAATGTATATCACAAGTATTTGTAGCTAAACCATTTGTTTTGCATGGATTTGAAGCTAAGCCTTCTACTTCGCATTCATTTGAAGCTAAATCATTTGTTTCGCATGGATTTGAATCTAAGCCTTGTTCTTCGAATTGATTTGAAGCTAAATCATGTGTTTCGTATGGATTTGAAGATAAACCTTCTACATCGAATTAATTTGAAGCTAAATCAGGTGTCTCGCATGGAATTGAAGCTACCTCGTTTGTTCCTACAGTATTTAAAGCTATATCACTTACATCGCAAGTATTTGAAGCTAAAACATATGTGTCGCAATGGATTTGAAGCTGAACCTACTACATCGCATTGATTTGAAGCTAAATCTTGTGTATCGCATGGATTTGAAGCTAAACCTTCTACATCGCATTGGTTTGAAGCTAAATCATGTGAATCGCATGGATTTGAAGCTAACTCGTTCGTTTCGCATGCAGTTGTAGCTTAATAATGTATATCACAAGTATTTGTAGCTAAACCATTTGTTTTGCATGGATTTGAAGCTAAGCCTTCTACTTCGCATTCATTTGAAGCTAAATCATTTGTTTCGCATCAATTTGAATCTAAGCCTTGTCCTTCGAATTGATTTGAAGCTAAACCATGTGTCTCGCATGGAATTGAAGCTACCTCGTTTGTTCCTACAGTATTTAAAGCTATATCACATATATCGCAAGTATTTGAAGCTAAAACATATGTGTCGCATGGATTTGAAGCTGAACCTACTACATCGCATTGATTTGAAGCTAAATCTTGTGTATCGCATGGATTTGAAGCTAAGTCGTTCGTTTCGCATGCAGTTGTAGCTTAATAATGTATATCACAAGTATTTGTAGCTAAACCATTTGTTTTGCATGGATTTGAAGCTAAGCCTTCTACTTCGCATTCATTTGAAGCTAAATCATTTGTTTCGCATCAATTTGAATCTAAGCCTTGTCCTTCGAATTGATTTGAAGCTAAACCATGTGTCTCGTATGGAATTGAAGCTACCTCGTTTGTTCCTACAGTATTTAAAGCTATATCACATATATCGCAAGTATTTGAAGCTAAAACATATTTGTCGCATGGATTTGAAGCTGAACCTACTACATCGCATTGATTTGAAGCTAAATCTTGTGTATCGCATGGATTTGAAGCTAAACCTTCTACATCGCATTGGTTTGAAGCTAAATCATGTGAATCGCATGGATTTGAAGCTAACTCGTTCGTTTCGCATGCAGTTGTAGCTTAATAATGTATATCACAAGTATTTGTAGCTAAACCATTTGTTTTGCGTGGATTTGAAGCTAAGCCTTCTACATCGCATTCATTTGAAGCTAAATCATTTGTTTCGCATGGATTTGAATCTAAGCCATGTCCTTCGAATTGATTTGAAGCTAAATCATGTGTTTCGTATGGATTTGAAGCTAAACCTTCTACATCGAATTGATTTGAAGCTAAATCATGTGTCTCGCATGGAATTGAAGCTACCTCGTTTGTTCCTACAGTATTTAAAGCTATATCACTTATATCGCAAGTATTTGAAGCTAAAACATATGTGTCGCATGGATTTGAAGCTGAACCTACTAGATCGCATTGATTTGAAGCTAAATCTTGTGTATCGCATGGATTTGAATCTAAACCTTCTACATCGCATTGGTTTGAAGCTAAATCATGTGAATCGCATGGATTTGAAGCTAACTCGTTCGTTTCACATGCAGTTGTAGCTAAATGATATATATCACAAGTATTTGTAGCTAAACCATTTGTTTTGCATGGATTTGAAGCTAAGCCTTCTACTTCGCATTCATTTGAAGCTAAATCATTTGTTTCGCATGGATTTGAAGCTAAGCCTTCTACATCACATTGATTTGCAGCTAAATCATGTGTTTCGCATGGATTTGAAGCTAACTTGTTCGTTTCGCATGCAGTTGTAGCTTAATAATATATATCACAAGTATTTGTAGCTAAACCATTTGTTTTGCATGGATTTGAAGCTAAGCCTTCTACTTCGCATTCATTTGAAGCTAAATCATTTGTTTCGCATGGATTTGAATCTAAGCCTTGTCCTTCGAATTGATTTGAAGCTAAATCATGTGTTTCGTATGGATTTGAAGCCAAACCTTCTACATCGAATTAATTTGAAGCTAAATCATGTGTCTCGCATGGAATTGAAGCTACCTCGTTTGTTCTTACAGTATTTAAAACTATATCACTTATATCGCAAGTATTTGAAGCTAAAACATATGTGTCGCATGGATTTGAAGCTGAACCTACTACATCGCATTGATTTGAAGCTAAAACTTGTGTATCACATGGATTTGAAGCTAAACCTTCTACATCGCATTGGTTTGCAGCTAAATCATGTGTTTCGCATGGATTTGAAGCTAACTCGTTCGTTTCGCATGCAGTTGTAGCTTAATAATGTATATCACAAGTATTTGTAGCTAAACCATTTGTTTTGCATGGATTTGAAGCTAAGCCTTCTACTTCGCATTCATTTGAAGCTAAATCATTTGTTTCGCATCAATTTGAATCTAAGCCTTGTCCTTCGAATTGATTTGAAGCTAAACCATGTGTCTCGTATGGAATTGAAGCTACCTCGTTTGTTCCTACAATATTTAATGCTATATCACATATATCGCAAGTATTTGAAGCTAAAACATATGTGTCGCATGGATTTGAAGCTGAACCTACTACATCGCATTGATTTGAAGCTAAATCTTGTGTATCGCATGGATTTGAAGCTAAGTCGTTCGTTTCGCATGCAGTTGTAGCTTAATAATGTATATCACAAGTATTTGTAGCTAAACCATTTGTTTTGCATGGATTTGAAGCTAAGCCTTCTACTTCGCATTCATTTGAAGCTAAATCATTTGTTTCGCATCAATTTGAATCTAAGCCTTGTCCTTCGAATTGATTTGAAGCTAAACCATGTGTCTCGTATGGAATTGAAGCTACCTCGTTTGTTCCTACAGTATTTAAAGCTATATCACATATATCGCAAGTATTTGAAGCTAAAACATATGTGTCGCATGGATTTGAAGCTGAACCTACTACATCGCATTGATTTGAAGCTAAATCTTGTGTATCGCATGGATTTGAAGCTAAGTCGTTCGTTTCGCATGCAGTTGTAGCTTAATAATGTATATCACAAGTATTTGTAGCTAAACCATTTGTTTTGCATGGATTTGAAGCTAAGCCTTCTACTTCGCATTCATTTGAAGCTAAATCATTTGTTTCGCATGGATTTGAAGCTAAGCCTTCTACATCACATTGATTTGCAGCTAAATCATGTGTTTCGCATGGATTTGAAGCTAACTCGCTCGTTTCGCATGCAGTTGTAGCTTAATAATGTATATCACAAGTATTTGTAGCTAAACGATTTGTTTTGCATGGATTTGAAGCTAAGCCTTCTACTTCGCATTCATTTGAAGCTAAATCATTTGTTTCACATGGATTTGAATCTAAGCCTTGTCCTTCGAATTGATTTGAAGCTAAATCATGTGTTTCGTATGGATTTGATGCTAAACCTTCTACATCGAATTGATTTGAAGCTAAATCATGTGTCTCGCATGGATTTGAAGCTACCTCGTTTGTTCCTACAGTATTTAAATCTATATCACTTATATCGCAAGTATTTGAATCTAAAACATATGTGTCGCATGGATTTGAAGCTGAACCTACTACATCGCATTGATGTGAAGCTAAATCTTGTGTATCGCATGGATTTGAAGCTAAACCTTCTACATCGCATTGGTTTGGAGCTAAATCATGTGAATCGCATGGATTTGAAGCTAACTCGTTCGTTTCGCATGCAGTTGTAGCTTAATAATGTATATCACAAGTATTTGTAGCTAAACCATTTGTTTTGCGTGGATTTGAAGCTAAGCCTTCTACATCGCATTCATTTGAAGCTAAATCATTTGTTTCGCATGGATTTGAAGCCAAACCTTCTACATCGAATTAATTTGAAGCTAAATCATGTGTCTCGCATGGAATTGAAGCTACCTCGTTTGTTCTTACAGTATTTAAAGCTATATCACTTATATCGCAAGTATTTGAAGCTAAAACATATGTGTCGCATGGATTTGAAGCTGAACCTACTACATCGCATTGATTTGAAGCTAAATCTTGTGTATCGCATGGATTTGAAGCTAAACCTTCTACATCGCATTGGTTTGCAGCTAAATCATGTGTTTCGCATGGATTTGAAGCTAACTCGTTCGTTTCACATGCAGTTGTAGCTAAATGATATATATCACAAGTATTTGTAGCTAAACCATTTGTTTTGCATGGATTTGAAGCTAAGCCTTCTACTTCGCATTCATTTGAAGCTAAATCATTTGTTTCGCATGGATTTGAAGCTAAGCCTTCTACATCACATTGATTTGCAGCTAAATCATGTGTTTCGCATGGATTTGAAGCTAACTTGTTCGTTTCGCATGCAGTTGTAGCTTAATAATATATATCACAAGTATTTGTAGCTAAACCATTTGTTTTGCATGGATTTGAAGCTAAGCCTTCTACTTCGCATTCATTTGAAGCTAAATCATTTGTTTCGCATGGATTTGAATCTAAGCCTTGTCCTTCGAATTGATTTGAAGCTAAATCATGCGTTTCGTATGGATTTGAAGCCAAACCTTCTACATCGAATTAATTTGAAGCTAAATCATGTGTCTCGCATGGAATTGAAGCTACCTCGTTTCTTCTTACAGTATTTAAAGCTATATCACTTATATCGCAAGTATTTGAAGCTAAAACATATGTGACGCATGGATTTGAAGCTGAACCTACTACATCGCATTGATTTGAAGCTAAATCTTGTGTATCGCATGGATTTGAAGCTAAACCTTCTACATCACATTGATTTGCAGCTAAATCATGTGAATCGCATGGATTTGAAGCTAACTCGTTCGTTTCGTATGCAGTTGTAGCTAAATGATATATATCACAAGTATTTGTAGCTAATCCATTTGTTTTGCATGGATTTGAAGCTAAGCCTTCTACTTCGCATTCATTTGAAGCTAAATCATTTGTTTCGCATGGATTTGAATCTAAGCCTTGTCCTTCGAATTAATTTGAAGCTAAATCATGTGTTTCGTATGGATTTGAAGCTAAACCTTCTACATCGAATTGATTTGAAGCTAAATCATGTGTCTCGCATGGAATTGAAGCTACCTCGTTTGTTCCTACAGTATTTAAAGCTATATCACTTATATCGCAAGTATTTGAAGCTAAAACATATGTGTCGCATGGATTTGAAGCTGAACCTACTAGATCGCATTGATTTGAAGCTAAATCTTGTGTATCGCATGGATTTGAAGCTAAACCTTCTACATCGCATTGGTTTGAAGCTAAATCATGTGAATCGCATGGATTTGAAGCTAACTCGTTCGTTTCACATGCAGTTGTAGCTAAATGATATATATCACAAGTATTTGTAGCTAAACCATTTGTTTTGCATGGATTTGAAGCTAAGCCTTCTACTTCGCATTCATTTGAAGCTAAATCATTTGTTTCGCATGGATTTGAAGCTAAGCCTTCTACATCACATTGATTTGCAGCTAAATCATGTGTTTCGCATGTATTTGAAGCTAACTTGTTCGTTTCGCATGCAGTTGTAGCTTAATAATATATATCACAAGTATTTGTAGCTAAACCATTTGTTTTGCATGGATTTGAAGCTAAGCCTTCTACTTCGCATTCATTTGAAGCTAAATCATTTGTTTCGCATGGATTTGAATCTAAGCCTTGTCCTTCGAATTGATTTGAAGCTAAATCATGTGTTTCGTATGGATTTGAAGCCAAACCTTCTACATCGAATTAATTTGAAGCTAAATCATGTGTCTCGCATGGAATTGAAGCTACCTCGTTTGTTCTTACAGTATTTAAAACTATATCACTTATATCGCAAGTATTTGAAGCTAAAACATATGTGTCGCATGGATTTGAAGCTGAACCTACTACATCGCATTGATTTGAAGCTAAAACTTGTGTATCGCATGGATTTGAAGCTAAACCTTCTACATCGCATTGGTTTGCAGTTAAATCATGTGTTTCGCATGGATTTGAAGCTAACTCGTTCGTTTCGCATGCAGTTGTAGCTTAATAATGTATATCACAAGTATTTGTAGCTAAACCATTTGTTTTGCATGGATTTGAAGCTAAGCCTTCTACTTCGCATTCATTTGAAGCTAAATCATTTGTTTCGCATGGATTTGAATCTAAGCCTTGTCCTTCGAATTGATTTGAAGCTAAACCATGTGTCTCGTATGGAATTGAAGCTACCTCGTTTGTTCCTACAATATTTAATGCTATATCACATGTATCGCAAGTATTTGAAGCTAAAACATATGTGTCGCATGGATTTGAAGCTGAACCTACTACATCGCATTGATTTGAAGCTAAATCTTGTGTATCGCATGGATTTGAAGCTAAGTCGTTCGTTTCGCATGCAGTTGTAGCTTAATAATGTATATCACAAGTATTTGTAGCTAAACCATTTGTTTTGCATGGATTTGAAGCTAAGCCTTCTACTTCGCATTCATTTGAAGCTAAATCATTTGTTTCGCATCAATTTGAATCTAAGCCTTGTCCTTCGAATTGATTTGAAGCTAAACCATGTGTCTCGTATGGAATTGAAGCTACCTCGTTTGTTCCTACAGTATTTAAAGCTATATCACATATATCGCAAGTATTTGAAGCTAAAACATATGTGTCGCATGGATTTGAAGCTGAACCTACTACATCGCATTGATTTGAAGCTAAATCTTGTGTATCGCATGGATTTGAAGCTAAGTCGTTCGTTTCGCATGCAGTTGTAGCTTAATAATGTATATCACAAGTATTTGTAGCTAAACCATTTGTTTTGCATGGATTTGAAGCTAAGCCTTCTACTTCGCATTCATTTGAAGCTAAATCATTTTTTCGCATGGATTTGAAGCTAAGCCTTCTACATCACATTGATTTGCAGCTAAATCATGTGTTTCGCATGGATTTGAAGCTAACTCGCTCGTTTCGCATGCAGTTGTAGCTTAATAATGTATATCACAAGTATTTGTAGCTAAACGATTTGTTTTGCATGGATTTGAAGCTAAGCCTTCTACTTCGCATTCATTTGAAGCTAAATCATTTGTTTCACATGGATTTGAATCTAAGCCTTGTCCTTCGAATTGATTTGAAGCTAAATCATGTGTTTCGTATGGATTTGATGCTAAACCTTCTACATCGAATTGATTTGAAGCTAAATCATGTGTCTCGCATGGATTTGAAGCTACCTCGTTTGTTCCTACAGTATTTAAATCTATATCACTTATATCGCAAGTATTTGAATCTAAAACATATGTGTCGCATGGATTTGAAGCTGAACCTACTACATCGCATTGATGTGAAGCTAAATCTTGTGTATCGCATGGATTTGAAGCTAAACCTTCTACATCGCATTGGTTTGGAGCTAAATCATGTGAATCGCATGGATTTGAAGCTAACTCGTTCGTTTCGCATGCAGTTGTAGCTTAATAATGTATATCACAAGTATTTGTAGCTAAACCATTTGTTTTGCGTGGATTTGAAGCTAAGCCTTCTACATCGCATTCATTTGAAGCTAAATCATTTGTTTCGCATGGATTTGAAGCCAAACCTTCTACATCGAATTAATTTGAAGCTAAATCATGTGTCTCGCATGGAATTGAAGCTACCTCGTTTGTTCTTACAGTATTTAAAGCTATATCACTTATATCGCAAGTATTTGAAGCTAAAACATATGTGTCGCATGGATTTGAAGCTGAACCTACTACATCGCATTGATTTGAAGCTAAATCTTGTGTATCGCATGGATTTGAAGCTAAACCTTCTACATCGCATTGGTTTGCAGCTAAATCATGTGTTTCGCATGGATTTGAAGCTAACTCGTTCGTTTCACATGCAGTTGTAGCTAAATGATATATATCACAAGTATTTGTAGCTAAACCATTTGTTTTGCATGGATTTGAAGCTAAGCCTTCTACTTCGCATTCATTTGAAGCTAAATCATTTGTTTCGCATGGATTTGAAGCTAAGCCTTCTACATCACATTGATTTGCAGCTAAATCATGTGTTTCGCATGGATTTGAAGCTAACTTGTTCGTTTCGCATGCAGTTGTAGCTTAATAATATATATCACAAGTATTTGTAGCTAAACCATTTGTTTTGCATGGATTTGAAGCTAAGCCTTCTACTTCGCATTCATTTGAAGCTAAATCATTTGTTTCGCATGGATTTGAATCTAAGCCTTGTCCTTCGAATTGATTTGAAGCTAAATCATGTGTTTCGTATGGATTTGAAGCCAAACCTTCTACATCGAATTAATTTGAAGCTAAATCATGTGTCTCGCATGGAATTGAAGCTACCTCGTTTGTTCCTACAGTATTTAAAGCTATATCACTTATATCGCAAGTATTTGAAGCTAAAACATATGTGACGCATGGATTTGAAGCTGAACCTACTACATCGCATTGATTTGAAGCTAAATCTTGTGTATCGCATGGATTTGAAGCTAAACCTTCTACATCACATTGATTTGCAGCTAAATCATGTGAATCGCATGGATTTGAAGCTAACTCGTTCGTTTCGTATGCAGTTGTAGCTAAATGATATATATCACAAGTATTTGTAGCTAATCCATTTGTTTTGCATGGATTTGAAGCTAAGCCTTCTACTTCGCATTCATTTGAAGCTAAATCATTTGTTTCGCATGGATTTGAAGCTAAGCCTTCTACATCACATTGATATGCAGCTAAATCATGTGTTTCGCATGGATTTGAAGCCAACTCGTTCGTTTCGCATGCAGTTGTAGCTTAATAATGTATATCACAAGTATTTGTAGCTAAACCATTTGTTTTGCATGGATTTGAAGCTAAGCCTTCTACTTCTCATTCATTTGAAGCTAAATCATTTGTTTCGCATGGATTTGAATCTAAGCCTTGTCCTTCGAATTGATTTGAAGCTAAATCATGTGTTTCGTATGGATTTGATGCTAAACCTTCTACATCGAATTGATTTGAAGCTAAATCATGTGTCTCGCATGGATTTGAAGCTACCTCGTTTGTTCCTACAGTATTTAAATCTATATCACTTATATCGCAAGTATTTGAATCTAAAACATATGTGTCGCATGGATTTGAAGCTGAACCTACTACATCGCATTGATGTGAAGCTAAATCTTGTGTATCGCATGGATTTGAAGCTAAACCTTCTACATCGCATTGGTTTGAAGCTAAATCATGTGAATCGCATGGATTTGAAGCTAACTCGTTCGTTTCGCATGCAGTTGTAGCTTAATAATGTATATCACAAGTATTTGTAGCTAAACCATTTGTTTTGCGTGGATTTGAAGCTAAGCCTTCTACATCGCATTCATTTGAAGCTAAATCATTTGTTTCGCATGGATTTGAATCTAAGCCATGTCCTTCGAATTGATTTGAAGCTAAATCATGTGTTTCGTATGGATTTGAAGCTAAACCTTCTACATCGAATTGATTTGAAGCTAAATCATGTGTCTCTCATGGAATTGAAGCTACCTCGTTTGTTCCTACAGTATTTAAAGCTATATCACTTATATCGCAAGTATTTGAAGCTAAAACATATGTGTCGCATGGATTTGAAGCTGAACCTACTACATCGCATTGATTTGAAGCTAAATCTTGTGTATCGCATGGATTTGAAGCTAAACCTTCTACATCGCATTGGTTTGAAGCTAACTCATGTGAATCGCATGGATTTGAAGCTAACTCGTTCGTTTCACATGCAGTTGTAGCTAAATGATATATATCACAAGTATTTGTAGCTAAACCATTTGTTTTGCATGGATTTGAAGCCAAGCCTTCTACTTCGCATTCATTTGAAGCTAAATCTTGTGTATCGCATGGATTTGAAGCTAAACCTTCTACATCGCATTGGTTTGAAGCTAAATCATGTGAATCGCATGGATTTGAAGCTAACTCGTTCGTTTCGCATGCAGTTGTAGCTTAATAATGTATATCACAAGTATTTGTAGCTAAACCATTTGTTTTGCGTGGATTTGAAGCTAAGCCTTCTACATCGCATTCATTTGAAGCTAAATCATTTGTTTCGCATGGATTTGAATCTAAGCCATGTCCTTCGAATTGATTTGAAGCTAAATCATGTGTTTCGTATGGATTTGAAGCTAAACCTTCTACATCGAATTGATTTGAAGCTAAATCATGTGTCTCGCATGGAATTGAAGCTACCTCGTTTGTTCCTACAGTATTTAAAGCTATATCACTTATATCGCATGTATTTGAAGCTAAAACATATGTGTCGCATGGATTTGAAGCTGAACCTACTACATCGCATTGATTTGAAGCTAAATCTTGTGTATCGCATGGATTTGAAGCTAAACCTTCTATATCGCATTGGTTTGAAGCTAAATCATGTGAATCGCATGGATTTGAAGCTAACTCGTTCGTTTCACATGCAGTTGTAGCTAAATGATATATATCACAAGTATTTGTAGCTAAACCATTTGTTTTGCATGGATTTGAAGCTAAGCCTTCTACTTCGCATTCATTTGAAGCTAAATCATTTGTTTCGCATGGATTTGAAGCTAAGCCTTCTACATCACATTGATTTGCAGCTAAATCATGTGTCTCGTATGGAATTGAAGCTACCTCGTTTGTTCCTACAGTATTTAATGCTATATCACATATATCGCAAGTATTTGAAGCTAAAACATATGTGTCGCATGGATTTGAAGCTGAACCTACTACATCGCATTGATTTGAAGCTAAATTTTGTGTATCGCATGGATTTGAAGCTAAGTCGTTCGTTTCGCATGCAGTTGTAGCTTAATAATGTATATCACAAGTATTTGTAGCTAAACCATTTGTTTTGCATGGATTTGAAGCTAAGCCTTCTACTTCGCATTCATTTGAAGCTAAATCATTTGTTTCGCATCAATTTGAATCTAAGCCTTGTCCTTCGAATTGATTTGAAGCTAAACCATGTGTCTCGTATGGAATTGAAGCTACCTCGTTTGTTCCTACAGTATTTAAAGCTATATCACATATATCGCAAGTATTTGAAGCTAAAACATATGTGTCGCATGGATTTGAAGCTGAACCTACAACATCGCATTGATTTGAAGCTAAATCTTGTGTATCGCATGGATTTGAAGCTAAGTCGTTCGTTTCGCATGCAGTTGTAGCTTAATAATGTATATCACAAGTATTTGTAGCTAAACCATTTGTTTTGCATGGATTTGAAGCTAAGCCTTCTACTTCGCATTCATTTGAAGCTAAATCATTTGTTTCGCATGGATTTGAATCTAAGCCTTGTCCTTCGAATTGATTTGAAGCTAAATCATGTGTTTCGTATGGATTTGATGCTAAACCTTCTACATCGAATTGATTTGAAGCTAAATCATGTGTCTCGCATGGATTTGAAGCTACCTCGTTTGTTCCTACAGTATTTAAATCTATATCACTTATATCGCAAGTATTTGAATCTAAAACATATGTGTCGCATGGATTTGAAGCTGAACCTACTACATCGCATTGATGTGAAGCTAAATCTTGTGTATCGCATGGATTTGAAGCTAACTCGTTCGTTTCACATGCAGTTGTAGCTAAATGATATATATCACAAGTATTTGTAGCTAAACCATTTGTTTTGCATGGATTTGAAGCTAAGCCTTCTACTTCGCATTCATTTGAAGCTAAATCATTTGTTTCGCATGGATTTGAAGCTAAGGCTTCTACATCACATTGATTTGCAGCTAAATCATGTGTTTCGCATGGATTTGAAACTAACTTGTTCGTTTCGCATGCAGTTGTAGCTTAATAATATATATCACAAGTATTTGTAGCTAAACCATTTGTTTTGCATGGATTTGAAGCTAAGCCTTCTACTTCGCATTCATTTGAAGCTAAATCATTTGTTTCGCATGGATTTGAATCTAAGCCTTGTCCTTCGAATTGATTTGAAGCTAAATCATGTGTTTCGTATGGATTTGAAGCCAAACCTTCTACATCGAATTAATTTGGAGCTAAATCATGTGTCTCGCATGGAATTGAAGCTACCTCGTTTGTTCTTACAGTATTTAAAGCTATATCACTTATATCGCAAGTATTTGAAGCTAAAACATATGTGACGCATGGATTTGAAGCTGAACCTACTACATCGCATTGATTTGAAGCTAAATCTTGTGTATCGCATGGATTTGAAGCTAAACCTTCTACATCACATTGATTTGCAGCTAAATCATGTGAATCGCATGGATTTGAAGCTAACTCGTTCGTTTCGCATGCAGTTGTAGCTAAATGATATATATCACAAGTATTTGTAGCTAATCCATTTGTTTTGCATGGATTTGAAGCTAAGCCTTCTACTTCGCATTCATTTGAAGCTAAATCATTTGTTTCGCATGGATTTGAATCTAAGCCTTGTCCTTCGAATTGATTTGAAGCTAAATCATGTGTTTCGTATGGATTTGATGCTAAACCTTCTACATCGAATTGATTTGAAGATAAATCATGTGTCTCGCATGGATTTGAAGCTACCTCGTTTGTTCCTACAGTATTTAAATCTATATCACTTATATCGCAAGTATTTGAAGCTAAAACATATGTGTCGCATGGATTTGAAGCTGAACCTACTACATCGCATTGATTTGAAGCTAAATCTTGTGTATCGCATGGATTTGAAGCTAAACCTTCTACATCGCATTGGGTTGAAGCTAAATCATGTGAATCGCATGGATTTGAAGCTAACTCGTTCGTTTCACATGCAGTTGTAGCTTAATAATGTATATCACAAGTATTTGTAGCTAAACCATTTGTTTTGCATGGATTTGAAGCTAAGCCTTCTACTTCGCATTCATTTGAAGCTAAATCATTTGTTTCGCATGGATTTGAATCTAAGCCTTGTCCTTCGAATTGATTTGAAGCTAAATCATGTGTTTCGTATGGATTTGATGCTAAACCTTCTACATCGAATTGATTTGAAGCTAAATCATGTGTCTCGCATGGATTTGAAGCTACCTCGTTTGTTCCTACAGTATTTAAAGCTATATCACTTATATCGCAAGTATTTGAAGCTAAAACATATGTGTCGCATGGATTTGAAGCTGAACCTACTACATCGCATTGATTTGAAGCTAAATCTTGTGTATCGCATGGATTTGAAGCTGAACCTTCTACATCGCATTGGTTTGAAGCTAAATCATGTGAATCGCATGGATTTGAAGCTAACTCGTTCGTTTCGCATGCAGTTGTAGCTAAATGATATATATCACAAGTATTTGTAGCTAAACCATTTGTTTTGCATGGATTTGAAGCTAAGCCCTCTACTTCGCATTCATTTGAAGCTAAATCATTTGTTTCGCATGGATTTGAAGCTAAGCCTTCTACATCACATTGATTTGCAGCGAAATCATGTGTTTCGCATGGATTTGAAGCTAACTCGTTCGTTTCGCATGCAGTTGTAGCTTAATAATGTATATCACAAGTATTTGTAGCTAAACCATTTGTTTTGCATGGATTTGAAGCTAAGCCTTCTACTTCGCATTCATTTGAAGCTAAATCATTTGTTTCGCATGGATTTGAATCTAAGCCTTGTTCTTCGAATTGATTTGAAGCTAAATCATGTGTTTCGTATGGATTTGATGCTAAACCTTCTACATCGAATTGATTTGAAGCTAAATCATGTGTCTCGCATGGATTTGAAGCTACCTCGTTTGTTCCCACATTATTTAAATCTATATCACTTATATCGCAAGCATTTGAATCTAAAACATATGCGTCGCATGGATTTGAAGCTGAACCTACTACATCGCATTGATGTGAAGCTAAATCTTGTGTATCGCATGGATTTGAAGCTAAACCTTCTACATCGCATTGGTTTGAAGCTAAATCATGTGAATCGCATGGATTTGAAGCTAACTCGTTCGTTTCGCATGCAGTTGTAGCTTAATAATGTATATCACAAGTATTTGTAGCTAAACCATTTGTTTTGCGTGGATTTGAAGCTAAGCCTTCTACATCGCATTCATTTGAAGCTAAATCATTTGTTTCGCATGGATTTGAATCTAAGCCATGTCCTTCGAATTGATTTGAAGCTAAATCATGTGTTTCGTATGGATTTGAAGCTAAACCTTCTACATCGAATTGATTTGAAGCTAAATCATGTGTCTCGCATGGAATTGAAGCTACCTCGTTTGTTCCTACAGTATTTAAAGCTATATCACTTATATCGCAAGTATTTGAAGCTAAAACATATGTGTCGCATGGATTTGAAGCTGAACCTACTACATCGCATTGATTTGAAGCTAAATCTTGTGTATCGCATGGATTTGAAGCTAAACCTTCTACATCGCATTGGTTTGAAGCTAAATCATGTGAATCGCATGGATTTGAAGCTAACTCGTTCGTTTCGCATGCAGTTGTAGCTTAATAATGTATATCACAAGTATTTGTAGCTAAACCATTTGTTTTGCATGGATTTGAAGCTAAGCCTTCTACTTCGCATTCATTTGAAGCTAAATCATTTGTTTCGCATGGATTTGAATCTAAGCCTTGTCCTTCGAATTGATTTGAAGCTAAATCATGTGTTTCGTATGGATTTGATGCTAAACCTTCTACATCGAATTGATTTGAAGCTAAATCATGTGTCTCGCATGGATTTGAAGCTACCTCGTTTGTTCCTACAGTATTTAAATCTATATCACTTATATCGCAAGTATTTGAATCTAAAACATATGTGTCGCATGGATTTGAAGCTGAACCTACTACATCGCATTGATGTGAAGCTAAATCTTGTGTATCGCATGGATTTGAAGCTAAACCTTCTACATCGCATTGGTTTGAAGCTAAATCATGTGAATCGCATGGATTCGAAGCTAACTCGTTCGTTTCGCATGCAGTTGTAGCTTAATAATGTATATCACAAGTATTTGTAGCTAAACCATTTGTTTTGCATGGATTTGAAGCTAAGCCTTCTACTTCGCATTCATTTGAAGCTAAATCATTTGTTTCGCATGGATTTGAAGCTAAGCCTTCTACATCACATTGATTTGCAGCTAAATCATGTGTTTCGCATGGATTTGAAGCCAACTCGTTCGTTTCGCATGCAGTTGTAGCTTAATAATGTATATCACAAGTATTTGTAGCTAAACCATTTGTTTTGCATGGATTTTAAGCTAAGCCTTCTACTTCGCATTCATTTGATGCTAAATCATTTGTTTCGCATGGATTTGAATCTAAGCCTTGTCCTTCGAATTGATTTGAAGCTAAATCATGTGTTTCGTATGGATTTGAAGCCAAACCTTCTACATAGAATTAATTTGAAGCTAAATCATGTGTCTCGCATGGAATTGAAGCTACCTCGTTTGTTCCTACAGTATTTAAAGCTATATCACTTATATCGCAAGTATTTGAAGCTAAAACATATGTGACGCATGGATTTGAAGCTGAACCTACTACATCGCATTGATTTGAAGCTAAATCTTGTGTATCGCATGGATTTGAAGCTAAACCTTCTACATCGCATTGATTTGAAGCTAAATCTTGTGTATCGCATGGATTTGAAGCTAAACCTTCTACATCGCATTGGTTTGAAGCTAAATCATGTGAATCGCATGGATTTGAAGCTAACTCGTTCGTTTCACATGCAGTTGTAGCTAAATGATATATATCACAAGTATTTGTAGCTAAACCATTTGTTTTGCATGGATTTGAAGCTAAGCCTTCTACTTCGCATTCATTTGAAGCTAAATCATTTGTTTCGCATCAATTTGAATCTAAGCCTTGTCCTTCGAATTGATTAGAAGCTAAACCATGTGTCTCGTATGGAATTGAAGCTACCTCGTTTGTTCCTACAATATTTAATGCTATATCACATATATCGCAAGTATTTGAAGCTAAAACATATGTGTCGCATGGATTTGAAGCTGAACCTAGTACATCGCATTGATTTGAAGCTAAATCTTGTGTATCGCATGGATTTGAAGCTAAGTCGTTCGTTTCGCATGCAGTTGTAGCTTAATAATGTATATCACAAGTATTTGTAGCTAAACCATTTGTTTTGCATGGATTTGAAGCTAAGCCTTCTACTTCGCATTCATTTGAAGCTAAATCATTTGTTTCGCATCAATTTGAATCTAAGCCTTGTCCTTCGAATTGATTTGAAGCTAAACCATGTGTCTCGTATGGAATTGAAGCTACCTCGTTTGTTCCTACAGTATTTAAAGCTATATCACATATATCGCAAGTATTTGAAGCTAAAACATATGTGTCGCATGGATTTGAAGCTGAACCTACTACATCGCATTGATTTGAAGCTAAATCTTGTGTATCGCATGGATTTGAAGCTAAGTCGTTCGTTTCGCATGCAGTTGTAGCTTAATAATGTATATCACAAGTATTTGTAGCTAAACCATTTGTTTTGCATGGATTTGAAGCTAAGCCTTCTACTTCGCATTCATTTGAAGCTAAATCATTTGTTTCGCATGGATTTGAAGCTAAGCCTTCTACATCACATTGATTTGCAGCTAAATCATGTGTTTCGCATGGATTTGAAGCTAACTCGTTCGTTTCGCATGCAGTTGTAGCTTAATAATGTATATCACAAGTATTTGTAGCTAAACGATTTGTTTTGCATGGATTTGAAGCTAAGCCTTCTACTTCGCATTCATTTGAAGCTAAATCATTTGTTTCGCATGGATTTGAATCTAAGCCTTGTCCTTCGAATTGATTTGAAGCTAAATCATGTGTTTCGTATGGATTTGATGCTAAACCTTCTACATCGAATTGATTTGAAGCTAAATCATGTGTCTCGCATGGATTTGAAGCTACCTCGTTTGTTCCTACAGTATTTAAATCTATATCACTTATATCGCAAGTATTTGAATCTAAAACATATGTGTCGCATGGATTTGAAGCTGAACCTACTACATCGCATTGATGTGAAGCTAAATCTTGTGTATCGCATGGATTTGAAGCTAAACCTTCTACATCGCATTGGTTTGAAGCTAAATCATGTGAATCGCATGGATTTGAAGCTAACTCGTTCGTTTCGCATGCAGTTGTAGCTTAATAATGTATATCACAAGTATTTGTAGCTAAACCATTTGTTTTGCATGGATTTGAAGCTAAGCCTTCTACTTCGCATTCATTTGAAGCTAAATCATTTGTTTCGCATGGATTTGAAGCTAAGCCTTCTACATCACATTTATTTGTAGCTAAATCATGTGTTTCGCATGGATTTGAAGCTAACTCGTTCGTTTCGCATGCAGTTGTAGCTTAATAATGTATATCACAAGTATTTGTAGCTAAACCATTTGTTTTGCACGGATTTGAAGCTAAGCCTTCTACTTCGCATTCATTTGAAGCTAAATCATTTGTTTCGCATGGATTTGAATCTAAGCCTTGTCCTTCGAATTGATTTGAAGCTAAATAATGTGTTTCGTATGGATTTGTAGCCAAATCTTCTACATCGAATAAATTTGAAGCTAACTCATGTGTCTCGCATGGAATTGAAGCTACCTCGTTTGTTCCTACAGTATTTAATGCTATATCACTTATATCGCAAGTATTTGAAGCTAAAACATATGTGTCGCATGGATTTGAAGCTGAACCTACTACATCGCATTGATTTGAAGCTAAATCTTGTGTATCGCATGGAGTTGAAGCTAAACCTTCTACATCGCATTGGTTTGAAGCTAAATCATGTGAATCGCATGGATTTGAAGCTAACTCGTTCGTTTCACATGCAGTTGTAGCTTAATAATGTATATCACAAGTATTTGTAGCTAAACCATTTGTTTTGCATGGATTTGAAGCTAAGCCTTCCACTTCGCATTCGTTTGAAGCTAAATCATTTGTTTCGCATGGATTTGAATCTAAGCCTTGTCCTTCGAATTGATTTGAAGCTAAATCATGTGTTTCGTATGGATTTGATGCTAAACATTCTACATCGAATTGATTTGAAGTTAAATCATGTGTCTCGCATGGATTTGAAGCTACCTCGTTTGTTCCTACAGTATTTAAATCTATATCACTTATATCGCAAGTATTTGAAGCTAAAACATATGTGTCGCATGGATTTGAAGCTGAACCTACTACATCGCATTGGTTTGAAGCTAAATCTTGTGTATCGCATGGATTTGAAGCTAAACCTTCTACATCGCATTGGTTTGAAGCTAAATCATGTGAATCGCATGGATTTGAAGCTAACTCGTTCGTTTCGCATGCAGTTGTAGCTTAATAATGTATATCACAAGTATTTGTAGCTAAACCATTTGTTTTGCATGGATTTGAAGCTAAGCCTTCTACTTCGCATTCATTTGAAGCTAAATCATTTGTTTCGCACGGATTTGAAGCTGAACCTACTACATCGCATTGATTTGAAGCTAAATCTTGTGTATCGCATGGATTTGTAGCTAAACCTTCCACATCGCATTGGTTTGAAGCTAAATCATGTGAATCGCATGGATTTGAAGCTAACTCGTTCGTTTCGCATGCAGTTGTAGCTAAATGATATATATCACAAGTATTTGTAGCTAAACCATTTGTTTTGCATGGATTTGAAACTAAGCCTTCTACTTCGCATTCGTTTGAAGCTATATCATTTGTTTCGCATGGATTTGAAGCTAAGCCTTCTACATCACATTGATTTGCAGCTAAATCATGTGTTTCGCATGGATTTGAAGCTAACTCGTTCGTTTCGCATGCAGTTGTAGCTTAGTAATGTATATCACAAGTATTTGTAGCTAAACCATTTGTTTTGCATGGATTTGAAGCTAAGCCTTCTACTTCGCATTCATTTGAAGATAAATCATTTGTTTCGCATGGATTTGAATCTAAGCCTTGTCCTTCGAATTGATTTGAAGCTAAATCATGTGTTTCGTATGGATTTGAAGCCAAAGCTTCTACATCGAATTGATTTGAAGCTAAATCATGTGTCTCGCATGGAATTGAAGCTACCTCGTTTGTTCCTACAGTATTTAAAGCTATATCACTTATATCGCAAGTATTTGAAGCTAAAACATATGTGTCGCATGGATTTGAAGCTGAACCTACTACATCGCATTGATTTGAAGCTAAATCTTGTGTATCGCATGGATTTGAAGCTAAACTTTCTACATCGCATTGGTTTGAAGCTAAATCATGTGAATCGCATGGATTTGAAGCTAACTCGTTCGTTTCGCATGCAGTTGTAGCTTAATAATGTATATCACAAGTATTTGTAGCTAAACCATTTGCTTTGCATGGATTTGAAGCTAAGCCTTCTACTTCGCATTCATTTGAAGCTAAATCATGTGTTTCGTATGGATTTGAAGATAAGCCTTCTACATCACATTGGTTTGCAGCTAAATCATGTGTTTCGCATGGATTTGAAGCCAACTCGTTCGTTTCGCATGCAGTTGTAGCTTAATAATGTATATCACAAGTATTTGAAGCTAAACCATTTGTTTTGCATGGATTTGAAGCTAAGCCTTCTACTTCGCATTCATTTGAAGCTAAATCATTTGTTTCGCATGGATTTGAATCTAAGCCTTGTCCTTCGAATTGATTTGAAGCTAAATCATGTGTTTCGTATGGATTTGAAGCCAAACCTTCTACATCGAATTGATTTGAAGCTAAATCATGTGTTTTGCATGGAATTGAAGCTACCTCGTTTGTTCCTACAGTATTTAAAGCTATATCACTTATATCGCAAGTATTTGAAGCTAAAACATATGTGTCGCATGGATTTGAAGCTGAACCTACTACATCGCATTGATTTGAAGCTAAATCTTGTGTCTCGCATGGATTTGAAGCTACCTCGTTTGTTCCTACAGTATTTAAATCTATATCACTTATATCGCAAGTATTTGAAGCTAAAACATATGTGTCGCATGGATTTGAAGCTGAACCTACTACATCGCATTGATTTGAAGCTAAATCTTGTGTATCGCATGGATTTGAAGCTAAACCTTCTACATCGCATTGGTTTGAAGCTAAATCATGTGAATCGCATGGATTTGAAGCTAACTCGTTCGTTTCGCATGCAGTTGTAGCTTAATAATGTATATCACAAGTATTTGTAGCTAAACCATTTGTTTTGCATGGATTTGAAGCTAAGCCTTCTACTTCGCATTCATTTGAAGCTAAATCATTTGTTTCGCATGGATTTGAAGCTAAGCCTTCTACATCACATTGATTTGCAGCTAAATCATGTGTTTCGCATGGATTTGAAGCTAACTCGTTCGTTTCGCATGCAGTTGTAGCTTAATAATGTATATCACAAGTATTTGTAGCTAAACCATTTGTTTTGCATGGATTTGAAGCTAAGCCTTCTACTTCGCATTCATTTGAAGATAAATCATTTGTTTCGCATGGATTTGAATCTAAGCCTTGTCCTTCGAATTGATTTGAAGCTAAATCATGTGTTTCGTATGGATTTGAAGCCAAAGCTTCTACATCGAATTGATTTGAAGCTAAATCATGTGTCTCGCATGGAATTGAAGCTACCTCGTTTGTTCCTACAGTATTTAAAGCTATATCACTTATATCGCAAGTATTTGAAGCTAAAACATATGTGTCGCATGGATTTGAAGCTGAACCTACTACATCGCATTGATTTGAAGCTAAATCATGTGAATCGCATGGATTTGAAGCTAACTCGTTCGTTTCGCATGCAGTTGTAGCTTAATAATGTATATCACAAGTATTTGTAGCTACACCATTTGTTTTGCATGGATTTGAAGCTAAGCCTTCTACTTCGCATTCATTTGAAGCTAAATCATTTGTTTCGCATGGATTTGAAGATAAGCCTTCTACATCACATTGGTTTGCAGCTAAATCATGTGTTTCGCATGGATTTGAAGCCAACTCGTTCGTTTCGCATGCAGTTGTAGCTTAATAATGTATATCACAAGTATTTGTAGCTAAACCATTTGTTTTGCATGGATTTGAAGCTAAGCCTTCTACTTCGCATTCATTTGAAGCTAAATCATTTGTTTCGCATGGATTTGAATCTAAGCCTTGTCCTTCGAATTGATTTGAAGCTAAATCATGTGTTTCGTATGGATTTGAAGCCAAACCTTCTACATCGAATTGATTTGAAGCTAAATCATGTGCTTTGCATAGAATTGAAGCTACCTCGTTTGTTCCTACAGTATTTAAAGCTATATCACTTATATCGCAAGTATTTGAAGCTAAAACATATGTGTCGCATGGATTTGAAGCTGAACCTACTACATCGCATTGATTTGAAGCTAAATCTTGTGTCTCGCATGGATTTGAAGCTACCTCGTTTGTTCCTACAGTATTTAAATCTATATCACTTATACCGCAAGTATTTGAAGCTAAAACATATGTGTCGCATGGATTTGAAGCTGAACCTACTACATCGCATTGATTTGAAGCTAAATCTTGTGTATCGCATGGATTTGAAGCTAAACCTTCTACATCGCATTGGTTTGAAGCTAAATCATGTGAATCGCATGGATTTGAAGCTAACTCGTTCGTTTCGCATGCAGTTGTAGCTTAATAATGTATATCACAAGTATTTGTAGCTAAACCATTTGTTTTGCATGGATTTGAAGCTAAGCCTTCTACTTCGCATTCATTTGAAGCTAAATCATTTGTTTCGCATGGATTTGAAGCTAAGCCTTCTACATCACATTGATTTGCAGCTAAATCATGTGTTTCGCATGGATTTGAAGCTAACTCGTTCGTTTCGCATGCAGGTGTAGCTTAATAATGTATATCACAAGTATTTGTAGCTAAACCATTTGTTTTGCATGGATTTGAAGCTATGCCTTCTACTTCGCATTCATTTGAAGCTAAATCATTTGTTTCGCATGGATTTGAATCTAAACCTTGTCCTTCGAATTGATTTGAAGCTAAATCATGTGTTTCGTGTGGATTTGAAGCTAAACCTTCCACATTGAATTGATTTGAAGCTAAATAATGTGTCTCGCATGGATTTGAAGCTACCTCGTTTGTTGCTACAGTATTTAAAGCTATATCACTTATATCGCAAGTATTTGAATCTAAAACATATGTGTCGCATGGATTTGAAGCTGAACCTACTACATCGCATTGATTTGAAGCTAAATCTTGTGTATCGCATGGATTTGTAGCTAAACCTTCCACATCGCATTGGTTTGAAGCTAAATCATGTGAATCGCATGGATTTGAAGCTAACTCGTTCGTTTCGCATGCAGTTGTAGCTAAATGATATATATCACAAGTATTTGTAGCTAAACCATTTGTTTTGCATGGATTTGAAGCTAAGCCTTCTACTTCGCATTCGTTTGAAGCTAAATCATTTGTTTCGCATGGATTTGAAGCTGAACCTACTACATCGCATTGATTTGAAGCTAAATCTTGTGTATCGCATGGATTTGTAGCTAAACCTTCCACATCGCATTGGTTTGAAGCTAAATCATGTGAATCGCATGGATTTGAAGCTAACTCGTTCGTTTCGCATGCAGTTGTAGCTAAATGATATATATCACAAGTATTTGTAGCTAAACCATTTGTTTTGCATGGATTTGAAACTAAGCCTTCTACTTCGTATTCGTTTGAAGCTAAATCATTTGTTTCGCATGGATTTGAAGCTAAGCCTTCTATATCACATTGATTTGCATCTAAATCATGTGTTTCGCATGGATTTGAAGCTAACTCGTTCGTTTCGCATGCAGTTGTAGCTTAATAATGTATATCACAAGTATTTGTAGCTAAACCATTTGTTTTGCATGGATTTGAAGCTAAGCCTTCTACTTCGCATTCATTTGAAGATAAATCATTTGTTTCGCATGGATTTGAATCTAAGCCTTGTCCTTCGAATTGATTTGAAGCTAAATCATGAGTTTCGTATGGATTTGAAGCCAAACCTTCTACATCGAATTGATTTGAAGCTAAATCATGTGTCTCGCATGGAATTGAAGAAAACCATCTACATCGCATTGATTTGAAGCTTAATGATGTGTATCGCATGGATTTGAAGCTAAACCTTCTACATCACATTGATTTGCAGCTAAATCATGTGTTTCGCATGGATTTGAAGCTAACTCGTTCGTTTCGCATGCAGTTGTAGCTAAATAATGTATATCACAAGTATTTGTAGCTAAACTATTTGTTTTGCATGGATTTGATGCTAAGCCTTCTACTTCGCATTGATTTGAAGCTCAATCATTTGTTTCGCATGGAATTGAAGCTACCTCGTTTGTTCCACCTGCATTTGAAGCTACATCACTTCTATCGCATGGATTTGAAGCTGAACCTACTACATCGCATTGATTTGAAGCTAATTCTTGTGTATCGCATGGATTTGAAGAAAACCATCTACATCGCATTGATTTGTAGCTAAACCTTCTACATTCTATTGATTTGTAGCTAAACCTTCTACCTCTTATTGATTTGAAGCTAAACCTTCTACATCGCATTGATTTGAAGATAAATCGTGTGTTTCGCATGGATATGAAGCTAACTCGTTCGTTTCGCATGCAGTTGTAGCTAAATGATATATATCACAAGTATTTGTTGCTAAACCATTTGTTTCGCATGGATTTGAAGCAACGCCTTCTACTTCGCATTGATTTGAAGCTAAATCATTTGTTTCGAATGGAATTGAAGCCACCTCGTTTGTTCCTCCAGCTTTTGAAGCTATATCACTTATATCGCAAGTATTTGAAGCTAAATCATATGTGACGCATGGATTTGAAGCTGAACCTTCTACATCGCATTGATTTGAAGCTAAATCTTGTGTATCGCATGGATTTGAAGCAGAACCTTCTACATCGCATTGATTTGAAGCTAAATCTAGTGTATCGCATGGATATGAAGCTAAACCTTCTACATCGCATTGATTTGTAGCTAAATCATGTGTTTCGCATGGATTTAAAGCTAACTCGTTCGTTTCGCCTGCAGTTGAATTTACAACACTTATATCGCAAGTATTTGAAGCTAAATCATGTTTATCGCGTGGATTTTGATGCTAACTCGTTTGATTAGTCTGCATTTGAAGCTACATCACTTATACCCCAAGTGTTTGAAGCTAAATCATATGTTTCGCGTGAATTTGAAGCTAAACCTTCTACATCGCATTGATTTGAAGCTAAATCATGTCTTTCACAAGTATTTGAAGATGAACCATTTGAATCGCATTGATTTGAACCCGAAACTTCTACTTCGCACCTATTTGCAGCTAAATCATTTGTTTCGCATGGATTTGAAGCTAAGCCTTCTACATCACATTGATTTGCAGCTAAATCATGTGTTTCGCATGGATTTGAAGCTAACTCGTTCGTTTCGCATGCAGTTGTAGCTTAATAATGTATATCACAAGTATTTGTAGCTAAACCATTTGTTTCGCATGGATTTGAAGCAACGCCTTCTACTTCGCATTGATTTGAAGCTAAATCATTTGTTTCGAATGGAATTGAAGCCACCTCGTTTGTTCCTCCAGCTTTTGAAGCTATATCACTTATATCGCAAGTATTTGAAGCTAAATCATGTGTATCGCGTGGATTTTGATGCTAACTCGTTTGATTAGTCTGCATTTGAAGCTATATCACTTATACCCCAAGTGTTTGAAGCTAAATCATATGTTTCGCGTGAATTTGAAGCTAAACCTTCTACATCGCATTGATTTGAAGCTAAATCATGTCTTTCACAAGTATTTGAAGATGAACCATTTGAATCGCATTGATTTGAACCCGAAACTTCTACTTCGCACCTATTTGCAGCTAAATCATTTGTTTCGCATGGATTTGAAGCTAAGCCTTCTACATCACATTGATTTGCAGCTAAATCATGTGTTTCGCATGGATTTGAAGCTAACTCGTTCGTTTCGCATGCAGTTGTAGCTTAATAATGTATATCACAAGTATTTGTAGCTAAACAGTTTGTTTCGCATGGATTTGAAGCAACGCCTTCTACTTCGCATTGATTTGAAGCTAAATCTTGTGTATCGCATGGATTTGTAGCTAAACCTTCCACATCGCATTGGTTTGAAGCTAAATCATGTGAATCGCATGGATTTGAAGCTAACTCGTTCGTACCGCATGCAGTTGTAGCTAAATGATATATATCACAAGTATTTGTAGCTAAACCATTTGTTTTGCATGGATTTGAAGCTAAGCCTTCTACTTCGCATTCGTTTGAAGCTAAATCATTTGTTTCGCATGGATTTGAATCTAAGCCCTGTCCTTCGAATTGATTTGAAGCTAAATCATGTGTTTCGTATGGGTTTGAAGCCAAACCTTCTACATCGAATTGATTTGAAGCTAAATCATGTGTCTCGCATGGGATTGAAGCTACCTCGTTTGTTCCTACAGTATTTAAAGCTATATCACTTATATCGCAAGTATTTGAAGCTAAAACATATGTGTCGCGTGGATTTGAAGCTGAACCTACTACATCGCATTGATTTGAAGCTAAATCTTGTGTATCGCATGGATTTGAAGCTAAACCTTCTACATCGCATTGGTTTGAAGCTAAATCATGTGAATCGCATGGATTTGAAGCTAACTCGTTCGTTTCGCATGCAGTTGTAGCTAAATGATATATATCACAAGTATTTGTAGCTAAACCATTTGTTTTGCATGGATTTGAAGCTAAGCCCTCTACTTCGCATTCATTTGAAGCTAAATCATTTGTTTCGCATGGATTTGAAGCTAAGCCTTCTACATCACATTGATTTGCAGCGAAATCATGTGTTTCGCATGGATTTGAAGCTAACTCGTTCGTTTCGCATGCAGTTGTAGCTTAATAATGTATATCACAAGTATTTGTAGCTAAACCATTTGTTTTGCATGGATTTGAAGCTAAGCCTTCTACTTCGCATTCATTTGAAGCTAAATCATTTGTTTCGCATGGATTTGAATCTAAGCCTTGTCCTTCGAATTGATTTGAAGCTAAATCATGTGTTTCGTATGGATTTGATGCTAAACCTTCTACATCGAATTGATTTGAAGCTAAATCATGTGTCTCGCATGGATTTGAAGCTACCTCGTTTGTTCCTACAGTATTTAAATCTATATCACTTATATCGCAAGTATTTGAATCTAAATCATATGTGTCGCATGGATTTGAAGCTGAACCTACTACATCGCATTGATGTGAAGCTAAATCTTGTGTATCGCATGGATTTGAAGCTAAACCTTCTACATCGCATTGGTATGAAGCTAAATCATGTGAATCGCATGGATTTGAAGCTAACTCGTTCGTTTCGCATGCAGTTGTAGCTTAATAATGTATATCACAAGTATTTGTAGCTAAACCATTTGTTTTGCGTGGATTTGAAGCTAAGCCTTCTACATCGCATTCATTTGAAGCTAAATCATTTGTTTCGCATGGATTTGAATCTAAGCCATGTCCTTCGAATTGATTTGAAGCTAAATCATGTGTTTCGTATGGATTTGAAGCTAAACCTTCTACATCGAATTGATTTGAAGCTAAATCATGTGTCTCGCATGGAATTGAAGCTACCTCGTTTGTTCCTACAGTATTTAAAGCTATATCACTTATATCGCAAGTATTTGAAGCTAAAACATATGTGTCGCATGGATTTGAAGCTGAACCTACTACATCGCATTGATTTGAAGCTAAATCTTGTGTATCGCATGGATTTGAAGCTAAACCTTCTACATCGCATTGGTTTGAAGCTAAATCATGTGAATCGCATGGATTTGAAGCTAACTCGTTCGTTTCACATGCAGTTGTAGCTAAATGATATATATCACAAGTATTTGTAGCTAAACCATTTGTTTTGCATGGATTTGAAGCTAAGCCTTCTACTTCGCATTCATTTGAATCTAAATCATTTGTTTCGCATCAATTTGAATCTAAGCCTTGTCCTTCGAATTGATTAGAAGCTAAACCATGTGTCTCGTATGGAATTGAAGCTACCTCGTTTGTTCCTACAATATTTAATGCTATATCACATATATCGCAAGTATTTGAAGCTAAAACATATGTGTCGCATGGATTTGAAGCTGAACCTACTACATCGCATTGATTTGAAGCTAAATCTTGTGTATCGCATGGATTTGAAGCTAAGTCGTTCGTTTCGCATGCAGTTGTAGCTTAATAATGTATATCACAAGTATTTGTAGCTAAACCATTTGTTTTGCATGGATTTGAAGCTAAGCCTTCTACTTCGCATTCATTTGAAGCTAAATCATTTGTTTCGCATCAATTTGAATCTAAGCCTTGTCCTTCGAATTGATTTGAAGCTAAACCATGTGTCTCGTATGGAATTGAAGCTACCTCGTTTGTTCCTACAGTATTTAAAGCTATATCACATATATCGCAAGTATTTGAAGCTAAAACATATGTGTCGCATGGATTTGAAGCTGAACCTACTACATCGCATTGATTTGAAGCTAAATCTTGTGTATCGCATGGATTTGAAGCTAAGTCGTTCGTTTCGCATGCAGTTGTAGCTTAATAATGTATATCACAAGTATTTGTAGCTAAACCATTTGTTTTGCATGGATTTGAAGCTAAGCCTTCTACTTCGCATTCATTTGAAGCTAAATCATTTGTTTCGCATGGATTTGAAGCTAAGCCTTCTACATCACATTGATTTGCAGCTAAATCATGTGTTTCGCATGGATTTGAAGCTAACTCGTTCGTTTCGCATGCAGTTGTAGCTTAATAATGTATATCACAAGTATTTGTAGCTAAACGATTTGTTTTGCATGGATTTGAAGCTAAGCCTTCTACTTCGCATTCATTTGAAGCTAAATCATTTGTTTCGCATGGATTTGAATCTAAGCCTTGTCCTTCGAATTGATTTGAAGCTAAATCATGTGTTTCGTATGGATTTGATGCTAAACCTTCTACATCGAATTGATTTGAAGCTAAATCATGTGTCTCGCATGGATTTGAAGCTACCTCGTTTGTTCCTACAGTATTTAAATCTATATCACTTATATCGCAAGTATTTGAATCTAAAACATATGTGTCGCATGGATTTGAAGCTGAACCTACTACATCGCATTGATGTGAAGCTAAATCTTGTGTATCGCATGGATTTGAAGCTAAACCTTCTACATCACATTGATTTGCAGCTAAATCATGTGAATCGCATGGATTTGAAGCTAACTCGTTCGTTTCGTATGCAGTTGTAGCTAAATGATATATATCACAAGTATTTGTAGCTAATCCATTTGTTTTGCATGGATTTGAAGCTAAGCCTTCTACTTCGCATACATTTGAAGCTAAATCATTTGTTTCGCATGGATTTGAATCTAAGCCTTGTCCTTCGAATTGATTTGAAGCTAAATCATGTGTTTCGTATGGATTTGATGCTAAACCTTCTACATCGAATTGATTTGAAGCTAAATCATGTGTCCCGCATGGATTTGAAGCTACCTCGTTTGTTCCTACAGTATTTAAATCTATATCACTTATATCGCAAGTATTTGAAGCTAAAACATATGTGTCGCATGGTTTTGAAGCTGAACCTACTACATCGCATTGATTTGAAGCTAAATCTTGTGTATCGCATGGATTTGAAGCTAAACCTTCTACATCGCATTGGTTTGAAGCTAAATCATGTGAACCGCATGGATTTGAAGCTAACTCGTTCGTTTCGCATGCAGTTGTAGCTAAATGATATATATTACAAGTATTTGTAGCTAAACCATTTGTTTTGCATGGATTTGAAGCTAAGCCCTCTACTTCGCATTCATTTGAAGCTAAATCATTTGTTTCGCATGGATTTGAAGCTAAGCCTTCTACATCACATTGATTTGCAGCTAAATCATGTGTTTCGCATGGATTTGAAGCTAACTTGTTCGTTTCGCATGCAGTTGTAGCTTAATAATATATATCACAAGTATTTGTAGCTAAACCATTTGTTTTGCATGGATTTGAAGCTAAGCCTTCTACTTCGCATTCATTTGAAGCTAAATCATTTGTTTCGCATGGATTTGAATCTAAGCCTTGTCCTTCGAATTGATTTGAAGCTAAATCATGTGTTTCGTATGGATTTGAAGCCAAATCTTCTACATCGAATTAATTTGAAGCTAAATCATGTGTCTCGCATGGAATTGAAGCTACCTCGTTTGTTCTTACAGTATTTAAAGCTATATCACTTATATCGCAAGTATTTGAAGCTAAAACATATGTGTCGCATGGATTTGAAGCTGAACCTACTACATCGCATTGATTTGAAGCTAAAACTTGTGTATCGCATGGATTTGAAGCTAAACCTTCTACATCGCATTGGTTTGCAGCTAAATCATGTGTTTCGCATGGATTTGAAGCTAACTCGTTCGTTTCGCATGCAGTTGTAGCTTAATTATGTATATCACAAGTATTTGTAGCTAAACCATTTGTTTTGCATGGATTTGAAGCTAAGCCTTCTACTTCGCATTCATTTGAAGCTAAATCATTTGTTTCGCATCAATTTGAATCTAAGCCTTGTCATTCGAATTGATTTGAAGCTACACCATGTGTCTCGTATGGAATTGAAGCTACCTCGTTTGTTCCTACAATATTTAATGCTATATCACATATATCGCAAGTATTTGAAGCTAAAACATATGTGTCGCATGGATTTGAAGCTGAACCTACTACATCGCATTGATTTGAAGCTAAATCTTGTGTATCGCATGGATTTGAAGCTAAGTCGTTCGTTTCGCATGCAGTTGTAGCTTAATAATGTATATCACAAGTATTTGTAGCTAAACCATTTGTTTTGCATGGATTTGAAGCTAAGCCTTCTACTTCGCATTCATTTGAAGCTAAATCATTTGTTTCGCATCAATTTGAATCTAAGCCTTGTCCTTCGAATTGATTTGAAGCTAAACCATGTGTCTCGTATGGAATTGAAGCTACCTCGTTTGTTCCTACAGTATTTAAAGCTATATCACATATATCGCAAGTATTTGAAGCTAAAACATATTTGTCGCATGGATTTGAAGCTGAACCTACTACATCGCATTGATTTGAAGCTAAATCTTGTGTATCGCATGGATTTGAAGCTAAACCTTCTACATCGCATTGGTTTGAAGCTAAATCATGTGAATCGCATGGATTTGAAGCTAACTCGTTCGTTTCGCATGCAGTTGTAGCTTAATAATGTATATCACAAGTATTTGTAGCTAAACCATTTGTTTTGCGTGGATTTGAAGCTAAGCCTTCTACATCGCATTCATTTGAAGCTAAATCATTTGTTTCGCATGGATTTGAATCTAAGCCATGTCCTTCGAATTGATTTGAAGCTAAATCATGTGTTTCGTATGGATTTGAAGCTAAACCTTCTACATCGAATTGATTTGAAGCTAAATCATGTGTCTCGCATGGAATTGAAGCTACCTCGTTTGTTCCTACAGTATTTAAAGCTATATCACTTATATCGCAAGTATTTGAAGCTAAAACATATGTGTCGCATGGATTTGAAGCTGAACCTACTAGATCGCATTGATTTGAAGCTAAATCTTGTGTATCGCATGGATTTGAATCTAAACCTTCTACATCGCATTGGTTTGAAGCTAAATCATGTGAATCGCATGGATTTGAAGCTAACTCGTTCGTTTCACATGCAGTTGTAGCTAAATGATATATATCACAAGTATTTGTAGCTAAACCATTTGTTTTGCATGGATTTGAAGCTAAGCCTTCTACTTCGCATTCATTTGAAGCTAAATCATTTGTTTCGCATGGATTTGAAGCTAAGCCTTCTACATCACATTGATTTGCAGCTAAATCATGTGTCTCGCATGGAATTGAAGCTACCTCGTTTGTTCTTACAGTATTTAAAACTATATCACTTATATCGCAAGTATTTGAAGCTAAAACATATGTGTCGCATGGATTTGAAGCTGAACCTACTACATCGCATTGATTTGAAGCTAAAACTTGTGTATCACATGGATTTGAAGCTAAACCTTCTACATCGCATTGGTTTGCAGCTAAATCATGTGTTTCGCATGGATTTGAAGCTAACTCGTTCGTTTCGCATGCAGTTGTAGCTTAATAATGTATATCACAAGTATTTGTAGCTAAACCATTTGTTTTGCATGGATTTGAAGCTAAGCCTTCTACTTCGCATTCATTTGAAGCTAAATCATTTGTTTCGCATCAATTTGAATCTAAGCCTTGTCCTTCGAATTGATTTGAAGCTAAACCATGTGTCTCGTATGGAATTGAAGCTACCTCGTTTGTTCCTACAGTATTTAAAGCTATATCACATATATCGCAAGTATTTGAAGCTAAAACATATGTGTCGCATGGATTTGAAGCTGAACCTACTACATCGCATTGATTTGAAGCTAAATCTTGTGTATCGCATGGATTTGAAGCTAAGTCGTTCGTTTCGCATGCAGTTGTAGCTTAATAATGTATATCACAAGTTTTTGTAGCTAAACCATTTGTTTTGCATGGATTTGAAGCTAAGCCTTCTACTTCGCATTCATTTGAAGCTAAATCATTTGTTTCGCATGGATTTGAAGCTAAGCCTTCTACATCACATTGATTTGCAGCTAAATCATGTGTTTCGCATGGATTTGAAGCTAACTCGCTCGTTTCGCATGCAGTTGTAGCTTAATAATGTATATCACAAGTATTTGTAGCTAAACGATTTGTTTTGCATGGATTTGAAGCTAAGCCTTCTACTTCGCATTCATTTGAAGCTAAATCATTTGTTTCACATGGATTTGAATCTAAGCCTTGTCCTTCGAATTGATTTGAAGCTAAATCATGTGTTTCGTATGGATTTGATGCTAAACCTTCTACATCGAATTGATTTGAAGCTAAATCATGTGTCTCGCATGGATTTGAAGCTACCTCGTTTGTTCCTACAGTATTTAAATCTATATCACTTATATCGCAAGTATTTGAATCTAAAACATATGTGTCGCATGGATTTGAAGCTGAACCTACTACATCGCATTGATGTGAAGCTAAATCTTGTGTATCGCATGGATTTGAAGCTAAACCTTCTACATCGCATTGGTTTGGAGCTAAATCATGTGAATCGCATGGATTTGAAGCTAACTCGTTCGTTTCGCATGCAGTTGTAGCTTAATAATGTATATCACAAGTATTTGTAGCTAAACCATTTGTTTTGCGTGGATTTGAAGCTAAGCCTTCTACATCGCATTCATTTGAAGCTAAATCATTTGTTTCGCATGGATTTGAAGCCAAACCTTCTACATCGAATTAATTTGAAGCTAAATCATGTGTCTCGCATGGAATTGAAGCTACCTCGTTTGTTCTTACAGTATTTAAAGCTATATCACTTATATCGCAAGTATTTGAAGCTAAAACATATGTGTCGCATGGATTTGAAGCTGAACCTACTACATCGCATTGATTTGAAGCTAAATCTTGTGTATCGCATGGATTTGAAGCTAAACCTTCTACATCGCATTGGTTTGCAGCTAAATCATGTGTTTCGCATGGATTTGAAGCTAACTCGTTCGTTTCACATGCAGTTGTAGCTAAATGATATATATCACAAGTATTTGTAGCTAAACCATTTGTTTTGCATGGATTTGAAGCTAAGCCTTCTACTTCGCATTCATTTGAAGCTAAATCATTTGTTTCGCATGGATTTGAAGCTAAGCCTTCTACATCACATTGATTTGCAGCTAAATCATGTGTTTCGCATGGATTTGAAGCTAACTTGTTCGTTTCGCATGCAGTTGTAGCTTAATAATATATATCACAAGTATTTGTAGCTAAACCATTTGTTTTGCATGGATTTGAAGCTAAGCCTTCTACTTCGCATTCATTTGAAGCTAAATCATTTGTTTCGCATGGATTTGAATCTAAGCCTTGTCCTTCGAATTGATTTGAAGCTAAATCATGTGTTTCGTATGGATTTGAAGCCAAACCTTCTACATCGAATTAATTTGAAGCTAAATCATGTGTCTCGCATGGAATTGAAGCTACCTCGTTTGTTCCTACAGTATTTAAAGCTATATCACTTATATCGCAAGTATTTGAAGCTAAAACATATGTGACGCATGGATTTGAAGCTGAACCTACTACATCGCATTGATTTGAAGCTAAATCTTGTGTATCGCATGGATTTGAAGCTAAACCTTCTACATCACATTGATTTGCAGCTAAATCATGTGAATCGCATGGATTTGAAGCTAACTCGTTCGTTTCGTATGCAGTTGTAGCTAAATGATATATATCACAAGTATTTGTAGCTAATCCATTTGTTTTGCATGGATTTGAAGCTAAGCCTTCTACTTCGCATTCATTTGAAGCTAAATCATTTGTTTCGCATGGATTTGAAGCTAAGCCTTCTACATCACATTGATATGCAGCTAAATCATGTGTTTCGCATGGATTTGAAGCCAACTCGTTCGTTTCGCATGCAGTTGTAGCTTAATAATGTATATCACAAGTATTTGTAGCTAAACCATTTGATTTGCATGGATTTGAAGCTAAGCCTTCTACTTCTCATTCATTTGAAGCTAAATCATTTGTTTCGCATGGATTTGAATCTAAGCCTTGTCCTTCGAATTGATTTGAAGCTAAATCATGTGTTTCGTATGGATTTGATGCTAAACCTTCTACATCGAATTGATTTGAAGCTAAATCATGTGTCTCGCATGGATTTGAAGCTACCTCGTTTGTTCCTACAGTATTTAAATCTATATCACTTATATCGCAAGTATTTGAATCTAAAACATATGTGTCGCATGGATTTGAAGCTGAACCTACTACATCGCATTGATGTGAAGCTAAATCTTGTGTATCGCATGGATTTGAAGCTAAACCTTCTACATCGCATTGGTTTGAAGCTAAATCATGTGAATCGCATGGATTTGAAGCTAACTCGTTCGTTTCGCATGCAGTTGTATCTTAATAATGTATATCACAAGTATTTGTAGCTAAACCATTTGTTTTGCGTGGATTTGAAGCTAAGCCTTCTACATCGCATTCATTTGAAGCTAAATCATTTGTTTCGCATGGATTTGAATCTAAGCCATGTCCTTCGAATTGATTTGAAGCTAAATCATGTGTTTCGTATGGATTTGAAGCTAAACCTTCTACATCGAATTGATTTGAAGCTAAATCATGTGTCTCTCATGGAATTGAAGCTACCTCGTTTGTTCCTACAGTATTTAAAGCTATATCACTTATATCGCAAGTATTTGAAGCTAAAACATATGTGTCGCATGGATTTGAAGCTGAACCTACTACATCGCATTGATATGAAGCTAAATCTTGTGTATCGCATGGATTTGAAGCTAAACCTTCTACATCGCATTGGTTTGAAGCTAACTCATGTGAATCGCATGGATTTGAAGCTAACTCGTTCGTTTCACATGCAGTTGTAGCTAAATGATATATATCACAAGTATTTGTAGCTAAACCATTTGTTTTGCATGGATTTGAAGCCAAGCCTTCTACTTCGCATTCATTTGAAGCTAAATCTTGTGTATCGCATGGATTTGAAGCTAAACCTTCTACATCGCATTGGTTTGAAGCTAAATCATGTGAATCGCATGGATTTGAAGCTAACTCGTTCGTTTCGCATGCAGTTGTAGCTTAATAATGTATATCACAAGTATTTGTAGCTAAACCATTTGTTTTGCGTGGATTTGAAGCTAAGCCTTCTACATCGCATTCATTTGAAGCTAAATCATTTGTTTCGCATGGATTTGAATCTAAGCCATGTCCTTCGAATTGATTTGAAGCTAAATCATGTGTTTCGTATGGATTTGAAGCTAAACCTTCTACATCGAATTGATTTGAAGCTAAATCATGTGTCTCGCATGGAATTGAAGCTACCTCGTTTGTTCCTACAGTATTTAAAGCTATATCACTTATATCGCATGTATTTGAAGCTAAAACATATGTGTCGCATGGATTTGAAGCTGAACCTACTACATCGCATTGATTTGAAGCTAAATCTTGTGTATCGCATGGATTTGAAGCTAAACCTTCTATATCGCATTGGTTTGAAGCTAAATCATGTGAATCGCATGGATTTGAAGCTAACTCGTTCGTTTCACATGCAGTTGTAGCTAAATGATATATATCACAAGTATTTGTAGCTAAACCATTTGTTTCGCATGGATTTGAATCTAAGCCTTGTCCTTCGAATTGATTTGAAGCTAAATCATGTGTTTCGTATGGATTTGAAGCCAAACCTTCTACATAGAATTAATTTGAAGCTAAATCATGTGTCTCGCATGGAATTGAAGCTACCTCGTTTGTTCCTACAGTATTTAAAGCTATATCACTTATATCGCAAGTATTTGAAGCTAAAACATATGTGTCGCATGGATTTGAAGCTGAACCTACTACATCGCATTGATTTGAAGCTAAATCTTGTGTATCGCATGGATTTGAAGCTAAGTCGTTCGTTTCGCATGCAGTTGTAGCTTAATAATGTATATCACAAGTATTTGTAGCTAAACCATTTGTTTTGCATGGATTTGAAGCTAAGCCTTCTACTTCGCATTCATTTGAAGCTAAATCATTTGTTTCGCATCAATTTGAATCTAAGCCTTGTCCTTCGAATTGATTTGAAGCTAAACCATGTGTCTCGTATGGAATTGAAGCTACCTCGTTTGTTCCTACAGTATTTAAAGCTATATCACATATATCGCAAGTATTTGAAGCTAAAACATATGTGTCGCATGGATTTGAAGCTGAACCTACAACATCGCATTGATTTGAAGCTAAATCTTGTGTATCGCATGGATTTGAAGCTAAGTCGTTCGTTTCGCATGCAGTTGTAGCTTAATAATGTATATCACAAGTATTTGTAGCTAAACCATTTGTTTTGCATGGATTTGAAGCTAAGCCTTCTACTTCGCATTCATTTGAAGCTAAATCATTTGTTTCGCATGGATTTGAATCTAAGCCTTGTCCTTCGAATTGATTTGAAGCTAAATCATGTGTTTCGTATGGATTTGATGCTAAACCTTCTACATCGAATTGATTTGAAGCTAAATCATGTGTCTCGCATGGATTTGAAGCTACCTCGTTTGTTCCTACAGTATTTAAATCTATATCACTTATATCGCAAGTATTTGAATCTAAAACATATGTGTCGCATGGATTTGAAGCTGAACCTACTACATCGCATTGATGTGAAGCTAAATCTTGTGTATCGCATGGATTTGAAGCTAAACCTTCTACATCGCATTGGTTTGAAGCTAAATCATGTGAATCGCATGGATTTGAAGCTAACTCGTTCGTTTCACATGCAGTTGTAGCTAAATGATATATATCACAAGTATTTGTAGCTAAACCATTTGTTTTGCATGGATTTGAAGCTAAGCCTTCTACTTCGCATTCATTTGAAGCTAAATCATTTGTTTCGCATGGATTTGAAGCTAAGGCTTCTACATCACATTGATTTGCAGCTAAATCATGTGTTTCGCATGGATTTGAAGCTAACTTGTTCGTTTCGCATGCAGTTGTAGCTTAATAATATATATCACAAGTATTTGTAGCTAAACCATTTGTTTTGCATGGATTTGAAGCTAAGCCTTCTACTTCGCATTCATTTGAAGCTAAATCATTTGTTTCGCATGGATTTGAATCTAAGCCTTGTCCTTCGAATTGATTTGAAGCTAAATCATGTGTTTCGTATGGATTTGAAGCCAAACCTTCTACATCGAATTAATTTGGAGCTAAATCATGTGTCTCGCATGGAATTGAAGCTACCTCGTTTGTTCTTACAGTATTTAAAGCTATATCACTTATATCGCAAGTATTTGAAGCTAAAACATATGTGACGCATGGATTTGAAGCTGAACCTACTACATCGCATTGATTTGAAGCTAAATCTTGTGTATCGCATGGATTTGAAGCTAAACCTTCTACATCACATTGATTTGCAGCTAAATCATGTGAATCGCATGGATTTGAAGCTAACTCGTTCGTTTCGCATGCAGTTGTAGCTAAATGATATATATCACAAGTATTTGTAGCTAATCCATTTGTTTTGCATGGATTTGAAGCTAATCCTTCTACTTCGCATTCATTTGAAGCTAAATCATTTGTTTCGCATGGATTTGAATCTAAGCCTTGTCCTTCGAATTGATTTGAAGCTAAATCATGTGTTTCGTATGGATTTGATGCTAAACCTTCTACATCGAATTGATTTGAAGATAAATCATGTGTCTCGCATGGATTTGAAGCTACCTCGTTTGTTCCTACAGTATTTAAATCTATATCACTTATATCGCAAGTATTTGAAGCTAAAACATATGTGTCGCATGGATTTGAAGCTGAACCTACTACATCGCATTGATTTGAAGCTAAATCTTGTGTATCGCATGGATTTGAAGCTAAACCTTCTACATCGCATTGGTTTGAAGCTAAATCATGTGAATCGCATGGATTTGAAGCTAACTCGTTCGTTTCACATGCAGTTGTAGCTTAATAATGTATATCACAAGTATTTGTAGCTAAACCATTTGTTTTGCATGGATTTGAAGCTAAGCCTTCTACTTCGCATTCATTTGAAGCTAAATCATTTGTTTCGCATGGATTTGAATCTAAGCCTTGTCCTTCGAATTGATTTGAAGCTAAATCATGTGTTTCGTATGGATTTGATGCTAAACCTTCTACATCGAATTGATTTGAAGCTAAATCATGTGTCTCGCATGGATTTGAAGCTACCTCGTTTGTTCCTACAGTATTTAAAGCTATATCACTTATATCGCAAGTATTTGAAGCTAAAACATATGTGTCGCATGGATTTGAAGCTGAACCTACTACATCGCATTGATTTGAAGCTAAATCTTGTGTATCGCATGGATTTGAAGCTAAACCTTCTACATCGCATTGGTTTGAAGCTAAATCATGTGAATCGCATGGATTTGAAGCTAACTCGTTCGTTTCGCATGCAGTTGTAGCTAAATGATATATATCACAAGTATTTGTAGCTAAACCATTTGTTTTGCATGGATTTGAAGCTAAGCCCTCTACTTCGCATTCATTTGAAGCTAAATCATTTGTTTCGCATGGATTTGAAGCTAAGCCTTCTACATCACATTGATTTGCAGCGAAATCATGTGTTTCGCATGGATTTGAAGCTAACTCGTTCGTTTCGCATGCAGTTGTAGCTTAATAATGTATATCACAAGTATTTGTAGCTAAACCATTTGTTTTGCATGGATTTGAAGCTAAGCCTTCTACTTCGCATTCATTTGAAGCTAAATCATTTGTTTCGCATGGATTTGAATCTAAGCCTTGTTCTTCGAATTGATTTGAAGCTAAATCATGTGTTTCGTATGGATTTGATGCTAAACCTTCTACATCGAATTGATTTGAAGCTAAATCATGTGTCTCGCATGGATTTGAAGCTACCTCGTTTGTTCCCACATTATTTAAATCTATATCACTTATATCGCAAGTATTTGAATCTAAAACATATGCGTCGCATGGATTTGAAGCTGAACCTACTACATCGCATTGATGTGAAGCTAAATCTTGTGTATCGCATAGATTTGAAGCTAAACCTTCTACATCGCATTGGTTTGAAGCTAAATCATGTGAATCGCATGGATTTGAAGCTAACTCGTTCGTTTCGCATGCAGTTGTAGCTTAATAATGTATATCACAAGTATTTGTAGCTAAACCATTTGTTTTGCGTGGATTTGAAGCTAAGCCTTCTACATCGCATTCATTTGAAGCTAAATCATTTGTTTCGCATGGATTTGAATCTAAGCCATGTCCTTCGAATTGATTTGAAGCTAAATCATGTGTTTCGTATGGATTTGAAGCTAAACCTTCTACATCGAATTGATTTGAAGCTAAATCATGTGTCTCGCATGGAATTGAAGCTACCTCGTTTGTTCCTACAGTATTTAAAGCTATATCACTTATATCGCAAGTATTTGAAGCTAAAACATATGTGTCGCATGGATTTGAAGCTGAACCTACTACATCGCATTGATTTGAAGCTAAATCTTGTGTATCGCATGGATTTGAAGCTAAACCTTCTACATCGCATTGGTTTGAAGCTAAATCATGTGAATCGCATGGATTTGAAGCTAACTCGTTCGTTTCGCATGCAGTTGTAGCTTAATAATGTATATCACAAGTATTTGTAGCTAAACCATTTGTTTTGCATGGATTTGAAGCTAAGCCTTCTACTTCGCATTCATTTGAAGCTAAATCATTTGTTTCGCATGGATTTGAATCTAAGCCTTGTCCTTCGAATTGATTTGAAGCTAAATCATGTGTTTCGTATGGATTTGATGCTAAACCTTCTACATCGAATTGATTTGAAGCTAAATCATGTGTCTCGCATGGATTTGAAGCTACCTCGTTTGTTCCTACAGTATTTAAATCTATATCACTTATATCGCAAGTATTTGAATCTAAAACATATGTGTCGCATGGATTTGAAGCTGAACCTACTACATCGCATTGATGTGAAGCTAAATCTTGTGTATCGCATGGATTTGAAGCTAAACCTTCTACATCGCATTGGTTTGAAGCTAAATCATGTGAATCGCATGGATTCGAAGCTAACTCGTTCGTTTCGCATGCAGTTGTAGCTTAATAATGTATATCACAAGTATTTGTAGCTAAACCATTTGTTTTGCATGGATTTGAAGCTAAGCCTTCTACTTCGCATTCATTTGATGCTAAATCATTTGTTTCGCATGGATTTGAATCTAAGCCTTGTCCTTCGAATTGATTTGAAGCTAAATCATGTGTTTCGTATGGATTTGAAGCCAAACCTTCTACATAGAATTAATTTGAAGCTAAATCATGTGTCTCGCATGGAATTGAAGCTACCTCGTTTGTTCCTACAGTATTTAAAGCTATATCACTTATATCGCAAGTATTTGAAACTAAAACATATGTGTCGCATGGATTTGAAGCTGAACCTACTACATCGCATTGATTTGAAGCTAAATCTTGTGTATCGCATGGATTTAAAGCTAAACCTTCTACATCGCATTGGTTTGAAGCTAAATCATGTGAATCGCATGGATTTGAAGCTAACTCGTTCGTTTCACATGCAGTTGTAGCTAAATGATATATATCACAAGTATTTGTAGCTAATCCATTTGTTTTGCATGGATTTGAAGCTAACTCGTTCGTTTCACATGCAGTTGTAGCTAAATGATATATATCACAAGTATTTGTAGCTAAACCATTTGTTTTGCATGGATTTGAAGCTAAGGCCTCTACTTCGCATTCATTTGAAGCTAAATCATTTGTTTCGCATGGATTTGAAGCTAAGCCTTCTACATCACATTGATTTGCAGCGAAATCATGTGTTTCGCATGCAGTTGTTGCTTAATAATGTATATCACAAGTATTTGTAGCTAAACCATTTGTTTTGCATGGATTTGAAGCTAAGCCTTCTACTTCGCATTCATTTGAAGCTAAATCATTTGTTTCGCATGGATTTGAATCTAAGCCTTGTTCTTCGAATTGATTTGAAGCTAAATCATGTGTTTCGTATGGATTTGAAGATAAACCTTCTACATCGAATTAATTTGAAGCTAAATCAGGTGTCTCGCATGGAATTGAAGCTACCTCGTTTGTTCCTACAGTATTTAAAGCTATATCACTTACATCGCAAGTATTTGAAGCTAAAACATATGTGTCGCAATGGATTTGAAGCTGAACCTACTACATCGCATTGATTTGAAGCTAAATCTTGTGTATCGCATGGATTTGAAGCTAAACCTTCTACATCGCATTGGTTTGAAGCTAAATCATGTGAATCGCATGGATTTGAAGCTAACTCGTTCGTTTCGCATGCAGTTGTAGCTTAATAATGTATATCACAAGTATTTGTAGCTAAACCATTTGTTTTGCATGGATTTGAAGCTAAGCCTTCTACTTCGCATTCATTTGAAGCTAAATCATTTGTTTCGCATCAATTTGAATCTAAGCCTTGTCCTTCGAATTGATTTGAAGCTAAACCATGTGTCTCGCATGGAATTGAAGCTACCTCGTTTGTTCCTACAGTATTTAAAGCTATATCACATATATCGCAAGTATTTGAAGCTAAAACATATGTGTCGCATGGATTTGAAGCTGAACCTACTACATCGCATTGATTTGAAGCTAAATCTTGTGTATCGCATGGATTTGAAGCTAAGTCGTTCGTTTCGCATGCAGTTGTAGCTTAATAATGTATATCACAAGTATTTGTAGCTAAACCATTTGTTTTGCATGGATTTGAAGCTAAGCCTTCTACTTCGCATTCATTTGAAGCTAAATCATTTGTTTCGCATCAATTTGAATCTAAGCCTTGTCCTTCGAATTGATTTGAAGCTAAACCATGTGTCTCGTATGGAATTGAAGCTACCTCGTTTGTTCCTACAGTATTTAAAGCTATATCACATATATCGCAAGTATTTGAAGCTAAAACATATTTGTCGCATGGATTTGAAGCTGAACCTACTACATCGCATTGATTTGAAGCTAAATCTTGTGTATCGCATGGATTTGAAGCTAAACCTTCTACATCGCATTGGTTTGAAGCTAAATCATGTGAATCGCATGGATTTGAAGCTAACTCGTTCGTTTCGCATGCAGTTGTAGCTTAATAATGTATATCACAAGTATTTGTAGCTAAACCATTTGTTTTGCGTGGATTTGAAGCTAAGCCTTCTACATCGCATTCATTTGAAGCTAAATCATTTGTTTCGCATGGATTTGAATCTAAGCCATGTCCTTCGAATTGATTTGAAGCTAAATCATGTGTTTCGTATGGATTTGAAGCTAAACCTTCTACATCGAATTGATTTGAAGCTAAATCATGTGTCTCGCATGGAATTGAAGCTACCTCGTTTGTTCCTACAGTATTTAAAGCTATATCACTTATATCGCAAGTATTTGAAGCTAAAACATATGTGTCGCATGGATTTGAAGCTGAACCTACTAGATCGCATTGATTTGAAGCTAAATCTTGTGTATCGCATGGATTTGAATCTAAACCTTCTACATCGCATTGGTTTGAAGCTAAATCATGTGAATCGCATGGATTTGAAGCTAACTCGTTCGTTTCACATGCAGTTGTAGCTAAATGATATATATCACAAGTATTTGTAGCTAAACCATTTGTTTTGCATGGATTTGAAGCTAAGCCTTCTACTTCGCATTCATTTGAAGCTAAATCATTTGTTTCGCATGGATTTGAAGCTAAGCCTTCTACATCACATTGATTTGCAGCTAAATCATGTGTTTCGCATGGATTTGAAGCTAACTTGTTCGTTTCGCATGCAGTTGTAGCTTAATAATATATATCACAAGTATTTGTAGCTAAACCATTTGTTTTGCATGGATTTGAAGCTAAGCCTTCTACTTCGCATTCATTTGAAGCTAAATCATTTGTTTCGCATGGATTTGAATCTAAGCCTTGTCCTTCGAATTGATTTGAAGCTAAATCATGTGTTTCGTATGGATTTGAAGCCAAACCTTCTACATCGAATTAATTTGAAGCTAAATCATGTGTCTCGCATGGAATTGAAGCTACCTCGTTTGTTCTTACAGTATTTAAAACTATATCACTTATATCGCAAGTATTTGAAGCTAAAACATATGTGTCGCATGGATTTGAAGCTGAACCTACTACATCGCATTGATTTGAAGCTAAAACTTGTGTATCACATGGATTTGAAGCTAAACCTTCTACATCGCATTGGTTTGCAGCTAAATCATGTGTTTCGCATGGATTTGAAGCTAACTCGTTCGTTTCGCATGCAGTTGTAGCTTAATAATGTATATCACAAGTATTTGTAGCTAAACCATTTGTTTTGCATGGATTTGAAGCTAAGCCTTCTACTTCGCATTCATTTGAAGCTAAATCATTTGTTTCGCATCAATTTGAATCTAAGCCTTGTCCTTCGAATTGATTTGAAGCTAAACCATGTGTCTCGTATGGAATTGAAGCTACCTCGTTTGTTCCTACAATATTTAATGCTATATCACATATATCGCAAGTATTTGAAGCTAAAACATATGTGTCGCATGGATTTGAAGCTGAACCTACTACATCGCATTGATTTGAAGCTAAATCTTGTGTATCGCATGGATTTGAAGCTAAGTCGTTCGTTTCGCATGCAGTTGTAGCTTAATAATGTATATCACAAGTATTTGTAGCTAAACCATTTGTTTTGCATGGATTTGAAGCTAAGCCTTCTACTTCGCATTCATTTGAAGCTAAATCATTTGTTTCGCATCAATTTGAATCTAAGCCTTGTCCTTCGAATTGATTTGAAGCTAAACCATGTGTCTCGTATGGAATTGAAGCTACCTCGTTTGTTCCTACAGTATTTAAAGCTATATCACATATATCGCAAGTATTTGAAGCTAAAACATATGTGTCGCATGGATTTGAAGCTGAACCTACTACATCGCATTGATTTGAAGCTAAATCTTGTGTATCGCATGGATTTGAAGCTAAGTCGTTCGTTTCGCATGCAGTTGTAGCTTAATAATGTATATCACAAGTATTTGTAGCTAAACCATTTGTTTTGCATGGATTTGAAGCTAAGCCTTCTACTTCGCATTCATTTGAAGCTAAATCATTTGTTTCGCATGGATTTGAAGCTAAGCCTTCTACATCACATTGATTTGCAGCTAAATCATGTGTTTCGCATGGATTTGAAGCTAACTCGCTCGTTTCGCATGCAGTTGTAGCTTAATAATGTATATCACAAGTATTTGTAGCTAAACGATTTGTTTTGCATGGATTTGAAGCTAAGCCTTCTACTTCGCATTCATTTGAAGCTAAATCATTTGTTTCACATGGATTTGAATCTAAGCCTTGTCCTTCGAATTGATTTGAAGCTAAATCATGTGTTTCGTATGGATTTGATGCTAAACCTTCTACATCGAATTGATTTGAAGCTAAATCATGTGTCTCGCATGGATTTGAAGCTACCTCGTTTGTTCCTACAGTATTTAAATCTATATCACTTATATCGCAAGTATTTGAATCTAAAACATATGTGTCGCATGGATTTGAAGCTGAACCTACTACATCGCATTGATGTGAAGCTAAATCTTGTGTATCGCATGGATTTGAAGCTAAACCTTCTACATCGCATTGGTTTGGAGCTAAATCATGTGAATCGCATGGATTTGAAGCTAACTCGTTCGTTTCGCATGCAGTTGTAGCTTAATAATGTATATCACAAGTATTTGTAGCTAAACCATTTGTTTTGCGTGGATTTGAAGCTAAGCCTTCTACATCGCATTCATTTGAAGCTAAATCATTTGTTTCGCATGGATTTGAAGCCAAACCTTCTACATCGAATTAATTTGAAGCTAAATCATGTGTCTCGCATGGAATTGAAGCTACCTCGTTTGTTCTTACAGTATTTAAAGCTATATCACTTATATCGCAAGTATTTGAAGCTAAAACATATGTGTCGCATGGATTTGAAGCTGAACCTACTACATCGCATTGATTTGAAGCTAAATCTTGTGTATCGCATGGATTTGAAGCTAAAACTTCTACATCGCATTGGTTTGCAGCTAAATCATGTGTTTCGCATGGATTTGAAGCTAACTCGTTCGTTTCACATGCAGTTGTAGCTAAATGATATATATCACAAGTATTTGTAGCTAAACCATTTGTTTTGCATGGATTTGAAGCTAAGCCTTCTACTTCGCATTCATTTGAAGCTAAATCATTTGTTTCGCATGGATTTGAAGCTAAGCCTTCTACATCACATTGATTTGCAGCTAAATCATGTGTTTCGCATGGATTTGAAGCTAACTTGTTCGTTTCGCATGCAGTTGTAGCTTAATAATATATATCACAAGTATTTGTAGCTAAACCATTTGTTTTGCATGGATTTGAAGCTAAGCCTTCTACTTCGCATTCATTTGAAGCTAAATCATTTGTTTCGCATGGATTTGAATCTAAGCCTTGTCCTTCGAATTGATTTGAAGCTAAATCATGCGTTTCGTATGGATTTGAAGCCAAACCTTCTACATCGAATTAATTTGAAGCTAAATCATGTGTCTCGCATGGAATTGAAGCTACCTCGTTTCTTCTTACAGTATTTAAAGCTATATCACTTATATCGCAAGTATTTGAAGCTAAAACATATGTGACGCATGGATTTGAAGCTGAACCTACTACATCGCATTGATTTGAAGCTAAATCTTGTGTATCGCATGGATTTGAAGCTAAACCTTCTACATCACATTGATTTGCAGCTAAATCATGTGAATCGCATGGATTTGAAGCTAACTCGTTCGTTTCGTATGCAGTTGTAGCTAAATGATATATATCACAAGTATTTGTAGCTAATCCATTTGTTTTGCATGGATTTGAAGCTAAGCCTTCTACTTCGCATTCATTTGAAGCTAAATCATTTGTTTCGCATGGATTTGAATCTAAGCCTTGTCCTTCGAATTAATTTGAAGCTAAATCATGTGTTTCGTATGGATTTGAAGCTAAACCTTCTACATCGAATTGATTTGAAGCTAAATCATGTGTCTCGCATGGAATTGAAGCTACCTCGTTTGTTCCTACAGTATTTAAAGCTATATCACTTATATCGCAAGTATTTGAAGCTAAAACATATGTGTCGCATGGATTTGAAGCTGAACCTACTAGATCGCATTGATTTGAAGCTAAATCTTGTGTATCGCATGGATTTGAAGCTAAACCTTCTACATCGCATTGGTTTGAAGCTAAATCATGTGAATCGCATGGATTTGAAGCTAACTCGTTCGTTTCACATGCAGTTGTAGCTAAATGATATATATCACAAGTATTTGTAGCTAAACCATTTGTTTTGCATGGATTTGAAGCTAAGCCTTCTACTTCGCATTCATTTGAAGCTAAATCATTTGTTTCGCATGGATTTGAAGCTAAGCCTTCTACATCACATTGATTTGCAGCTAAATCATGTGTTTCGCATGTATTTGAAGCTAACTTGTTCGTTTCGCATGCAGTTGTAGCTTAATAATATATATCACAAGTATTTGTAGCTAAACCATTTGTTTTGCATGGATTTGAAGCTAAGCCTTCTACTTCGCATTCATTTGAAGCTAAATCATTTGTTTCGCATGGATTTGAATCTAAGCCTTGTCCTTCGAATTGATTTGAAGCTAAATCATGTGTTTCGTATGGATTTGAAGCCAAACCTTCTGCATCGAATTAATTTGAAGCTAAATCATGTGTCTCGCATGGAATTGAAGCTACCTCGTTTGTTCTTACAGTATTTAAAACTATATCACTTATATCGCAAGTATTTGAAGCTAAAACATATGTGTCGCATGGATTTGAAGCTGAACCTACTACATCGCATTGATTTGAAGCTAAAACTTGTGTATCGCATGGATTTGAAGCTAAACCTTCTACATCGCATTGGTTTGCAGTTAAATCATGTGTTTCGCATGGATTTGAAGCTAACTCGTTCGTTTCGCATGCAGTTGTAGCTTAATAATGTATATCACAAGTATTTGTAGCTAAACCATTTGTTTTGCATGGATTTGAAGCTAAGCCTTCTACTTCGCATTCATTTGAAGCTAAATCATTTGTTTCGCATGGATTTGAATCTAAGCCTTGTCCTTCGAATTGATTTGAAGCTAAACCATGTGTCTCGTATGGAATTGAAGCTACCTCGTTTGTTCCTACAATATTTAATGCTATATCACATATATCGCAAGTATTTGAAGCTAAAACATATGTGTCGCATGGATTTGAAGCTGAACCTACTACATCGCATTGATTTGAAGCTAAATCTTGTGTATCGCATGGATTTGAAGCTAAGTCGTTCGTTTCGCATGCAGTTGTAGCTTAATAATGTATATCACAAGTATTTGTAGCTAAACCATTTGTTTTGCATGGATTTGAAGCTAAGCCTTCTACTTCGCATTCATTTGAAGCTAAATCATTTGTTTCGCATCAATTTGAATCTAAGCCTTGTCCTTCGAATTGATTTGAAGCTAAACCATGTGTCTCGTATGGAATTGAAGCTACCTCGTTTGTTCCTACAGTATTTAAAGCTATATCACATATATCGCAAGTATTTGAAGCTAAAACATATGTGTCGCATGGATTTGAAGCTGAACCTACTACATCGCATTGATTTGAAGCTAAATCTTGTGTATCGCATGGATTTGAAGCTAAGTCGTTCGTTTCGCATGCAGTTGTAGCTTAATAATGTATATCACAAGTATTTGTAGCTAAACCATTTGTTTTGCATGGATTTGAAGCTAAGCCTTCTACTTCGCATTCATTTGAAGCTAAATCATTTTTTCGCATGGATTTGAAGCTAAGCCTTCTACATCACATTGATTTGCAGCTAAATCATGTGTTTCGCATGGATTTGAAGCTAACTCGCTCGTTTCGCATGCAGTTGTAGCTTAATAATGTATATCACAAGTATTTGTAGCTAAACGATTTGTTTTGCATGGATTTGAAGCTAAGCCTTCTACTTCGCATTCATTTGAAGCTAAATCATTTGTTTCACATGGATTTGAATCTAAGCCTTGTCCTTCGAATTGATTTGAAGCTAAATCATGTGTTTCGTATGGATTTGATGCTAAACCTTCTACATCGAATTGATTTGAAGCTAAATCATGTGTCTCGCATGGATTTGAAGCTACCTCGTTTGTTCCTACAGTATTTAAATCTATATCACTTATATCGCAAGTATTTGAATCTAAAACATATGTGTCGCATGGATTTGAAGCTGAACCTACTACATCGCATTGATGTGAAGCTAAATCTTGTGTATCGCATGGATTTGAAGCTAAACCTTCTACATCGCATTGGTTTGGAGCTAAATCATGTGAATCGCATGGATTTGAAGCTAACTCGTTCGTTTCGCATGCAGTTGTAGCTTAATAATGTATATCACAAGTATTTGTAGCTAAACCATTTGTTTTGCGTGGATTTGAAGCTAAGCCTTCTACATCGCATTCATTTGAAGCTAAATCATTTGTTTCGCATGGATTTGAAGCCAAACCTTCTACATCGAATTAATTTGAAGCTAAATCATGTGTCTCGCATGGAATTGAAGCTACCTCGTTTGTTCTTACAGTATTTAAAGCTATATCACTTATATCGCAAGTATTTGAAGCTAAAACATATGTGTCGCATGGATTTGAAGCTGAACCTACTACATCGCATTGATTTGAAGCTAAATCTTGTGTATCGCATGGATTTGAAGCTAAACCTTCTACATCGCATTGGTTTGCAGCTAAATCATGTGTTTCGCATGGATTTGAAGCTAACTCGTTCGTTTCACATGCAGTTGTAGCTAAATGATATATATCACAAGTATTTGTAGCTAAACCATTTGTTTTGCATGGATTTGAAGCTAAGCCTTCTACTTCGCATTCATTTGAAGCTAAATCATTTGTTTCGCATGGATTTGAAGCTAAGCCTTCTACATCACATTGATTTGCAGCTAAATCATGTGTTTCGCATGGATTTGAAGCTAACTTGTTCGTTTCGCATGCAGTTGTAGCTTAATAATATATATCACAAGTATTTGTAGCTAAACCATTTGTTTTGCATGGATTTGAAGCTAAGCCTTCTACTTCGCATTCATTTGAAGCTAAATCATTTGTTTCGCATGGATTTGAATCTAAGCCTTGTCCTTCGAATTGATTTGAAGCTAAATCATGTGTTTCGTATGGATTTGAAGCCAAACCTTCTACATCGAATTAATTTGAAGCTAAATCATGTGTCTCGCATGGAATTGAAGCTACCTCGTTTGTTCCTACAGTATTTAAAGCTATATCACTTATATCGCAAGTATTTGAAGCTAAAACATATGTGACGCATGGATTTGAAGCTGAACCTACTACATCGCATTGATTTGAAGCTAAATCTTGTGTATCGCATGGATTTGAAGCTAAACCTTCTACATCACATTGATTTGCAGCTAAATCATGTGAATCGCATGGATTTGAAGCTAACTCGTTCGTTTCGTATGCAGTTGTAGCTAAATGATATATATCACAAGTATTTGTAGCTAATCCATTTGTTTTGCATGGATTTGAAGCTAAGCCTTCTACTTCGCATTCATTTGAAGCTAAATCATTTGTTTCGCATGGATTTGAAGCTAAGCCTTCTACATCACATTGATATGCAGCTAAATCATGTGTTTCGCATGGATTTGAAGCCAACTCGTTCGTTTCGCATGCAGTTGTAGCTTAATAATGTATATCACAAGTATTTGTAGCTAAACCATTTGTTTTGCATGGATTTGAAGCTAAGCCTTCTACTTCTCATTCATTTGAAGCTAAATCATTTGTTTCGCATGGATTTGAATCTAAGCCTTGTCCTTCGAATTGATTTGAAGCTAAATCATGTGTTTCGTATGGATTTGATGCTAAACCTTCTACATCGAATTGATTTGAAGCTAAATCATGTGTCTCGCATGGATTTGAAGCTACCTCGTTTGTTCCTACAGTATTTAAATCTATATCACTTATATCGCAAGTATTTGAATCTAAAACATATGTGTCGCATGGATTTGAAGCTGAACCTACTACATCGCATTGATGTGAAGCTAAATCTTGTGTATCGCATGGATTTGAAGCTAAACCTTCTACATCGCATTGGTTTGAAGCTAAATCATGTGAATCGCATGGATTTGAAGCTAACTCGTTCGTTTCGCATGCAGTTGTAGCTTAATAATGTATATCACAAGTATTTGTAGCTAAACCATTTGTTTTGCGTGGATTTGAAGCTAAGCCTTCTACATCGCATTCATTTGAAGCTAAATCATTTGTTTCGCATGGATTTGAATCTAAGCCATGTCCTTCGAATTGATTTGAAGCTAAATCATGTGTTTCGTATGGATTTGAAGCTAAACCTTCTACATCGAATTGATTTGAAGCTAAATCATGTGTCTCTCATGGAATTGAAGCTACCTCGTTTGTTCCTACAGTATTTAAAGCTATATCACTTATATCGCAAGTATTTGAAGCTAAAACATATGTGTCGCATGGATTTGAAGCTGAACCTACTACATCGCATTGATTTGAAGCTAAATCTTGTGTATCGCATGGATTTGAAGCTAAACCTTCTACATCGCATTGGTTTGAAGCTAACTCATGTGAATCGCATGGATTTGAAGCTAACTCGTTCGTTTCACATGCAGTTGTAGCTAAATGATATATATCACAAGTATTTGTAGCTAAACCATTTGTTTTGCATGGATTTGAAGCCAAGCCTTCTACTTCGCATTCATTTGAAGCTAAATCTTGTGTATCGCATGGATTTGAAGCTAAACCTTCTACATCGCATTGGTTTGAAGCTAAATCATGTGAATCGCATGGATTTGAAGCTAACTCGTTCGTTTCGCATGCAGTTGTAGCTTAATAATGTATATCACAAGTATTTGTAGCTAAACCATTTGTTTTGCGTGGATTTGAAGCTAAGCCTTCTACATCGCATTCATTTGAAGCTAAATCATTTGTTTCGCATGGATTTGAATCTAAGCCATGTCCTTCGAATTGATTTGAAGCTAAATCATGTGTTTCGTATGGATTTGAAGCTAAACCTTCTACATCGAATTGATTTGAAGCTAAATCATGTGTCTCGCATGGAATTGAAGCTACCTCGTTTGTTCCTACAGTATTTAAAGCTATATCACTTATATCGCATGTATTTGAAGCTAAAACATATGTGTCGCATGGATTTGAAGCTGAACCTACTACATCGCATTGATTTGAAGCTAAATCTTGTGTATCGCATGGATTTGAAGCTAAACCTTCTATATCGCATTGGTTTGAAGCTAAATCATGTGAATCGCATGGATTTGAAGCTAACTCGTTCGTTTCACATGCAGTTGTAGCTAAATGATATATATCACAAGTATTTGTAGCTAAACCATTTGTTTTGCATGGATTTGAAGCTAAGCCTTCTACTTCGCATTCATTTGAAGCTAAATCATTTGTTTCGCATGGATTTGAAGCTAAGCCTTCTACATCACATTGATTTGCAGCTAAATCATGTGTCTCGTATGGAATTGAAGCTACCTCGTTTGTTCCTACAGTATTTAATGCTATATCACATATATCGCAAGTATTTGAAGCTAAAACATATGTGTCGCATGGATTTGAAGCTGAACCTACTACATCGCATTGATTTGAAGCTAAATCTTGTGTATCGCATGGATTTGAAGCTAAGTCGTTCGTTTCGCATGCAGTTGTAGCTTAATAATGTATATCACAAGTATTTGTAGCTAAACCATTTGTTTTGCATGGATTTGAAGCTAAGCCTTCTACTTCGCATTCATTTGAAGCTAAATCATTTGTTTCGCATCAATTTGAATCTAAGCCTTGTCCTTCGAATTGATTTGAAGCTAAACCATGTGTCTCGTATGGAATTGAAGCTACCTCGTTTGTTCCTACAGTATTTAAAGCTATATCACATATATCGCAAGTATTTGAAGCTAAAACATATGTGTCGCATGGATTTGAAGCTGAACCTACAACATCGCATTGATTTGAAGCTAAATCTTGTGTATCGCATGGATTTGAAGCTAAGTCGTTCGTTTCGCATGCAGTTGTAGCTTAATAATGTATATCACAAGTATTTGTAGCTAAACCATTTGTTTTGCATGGATTTGAAGCTAAGCCTTCTACTTCGCATTCATTTGAAGCTAAATCATTTGTTTCGCATGGATTTGAATCTAAGCCTTGTCCTTCGAATTGATTTGAAGCTAAATCATGTGTTTCGTATGGATTTGATGCTAAACCTTCTACATCGAATTGATTTGAAGCTAAATCATGTGTCTCGCATGGATTTGAAGCTACCTCGTTTGTTCCTACAGTATTTAAATCTATATCACTTATATCGCAAGTATTTGAATCTAAAACATATGTGTCGCATGGATTTGAAGCTGAACCTACTACATCGCATTGATGTGAAGCTAAATCTTGTGTATCGCATGGATTTGAAGCTAACTCGTTCGTTTCACATGCAGTTGTAGCTAAATGATATATATCACAAGTATTTGTAGCTAAACCATTTGTTTTGCATGGATTTGAAGCTAAGCCTTCTACTTCGCATTCATTTGAAGCTAAATCATTTGTTTCGCATGGATTTGAAGCTAAGGCTTCTACATCACATTGATTTGCAGCTAAATCATGTGTTTCGCATGGATTTGAAACTAACTTGTTCGTTTCGCATGCAGTTGTAGCTTAATAATATATATCACAAGTATTTGTAGCTAAACCATTTGTTTTGCATGGATTTGAAGCTAAGCCTTCTACTTCGCATTCATTTGAAGCTAAATCATTTGTTTCGCATGGATTTGAATCTAAGCCTTGTCCTTCGAATTGATTTGAAGCTAAATCATGTGTTTCGTATGGATTTGAAGCCAAACCTTCTACATCGAATTAATTTGGAGCTAAATCATGTGTCTCGCATGGAATTGAAGCTACCTCGTTTGTTCTTACAGTATTTAAAGCTATATCACTTATATCGCAAGTATTTGAAGCTAAAACATATGTGACGCATGGATTTGAAGCTGAACCTACTACATCGCATTGATTTGAAGCTAAATCTTGTGTATCGCATGGATTTGAAGCTAAACCTTCTACATCACATTGATTTGCAGCTAAATCATGTGAATCGCATGGATTTGAAGCTAACTCGTTCGTTTCGCATGCAGTTGTAGCTAAATGATATATATCACAAGTATTTGTAGCTAATCCATTTGTTTTGCATGGATTTGAAGCTAAGCCTTCTACTTCGCATTCATTTGAAGCTAAATCATTTGTTTCGCATGGATTTGAATCTAAGCCTTGTCCTTCGAATTGATTTGAAGCTAAATCATGTGTTTCGTATGGATTTGATGCTAAACCTTCTACATCGAATTGATTTGAAGATAAATCATGTGTCTCGCATGGATTTGAAGCTACCTCGTTTGTTCCTACAGTATTTAAATCTATATCACTTATATCGCAAGTATTTGAAGCTAAAACATATGTGTCGCATGGATTTGAAGCTGAACCTACTACATCGCATTGATTTGAAGCTAAATCTTGTGTATCGCATGGATTTGAAGCTAAACCTTCTACATCGCATTGGGTTGAAGCTAAATCATGTGAATCGCATGGATTTGAAGCTAACTCGTTCGTTTCACATGCAGTTGTAGCTTAATAATGTATATCACAAGTATTTGTAGCTAAACCATTTGTTTTGCATGGATTTGAAGCTAAGCCTTCTACTTCGCATTCATTTGAAGCTAAATCATTTGTTTCGCATGGATTTGAATCTAAGCCTTGTCCTTCGAATTGATTTGAAGCTAAATCATGTGTTTCGTATGGATTTGATGCTAAACCTTCTACATCGAATTGATTTGAAGCTAAATCATGTGTCTCGCATGGATTTGAAGCTACCTCGTTTGTTCCTACAGTATTTAAAGCTATATCACTTATATCGCAAGTATTTGAAGCTAAAACATATGTGTCGCATGGATTTGAAGCTGAACCTACTACATCGCATTGATTTGAAGCTAAATCTTGTGTATCGCATGGATTTGAAGCTGAACCTTCTACATCGCATTGGTTTGAAGCTAAATCATGTGAATCGCATGGATTTGAAGCTAACTCGTTCGTTTCGCATGCAGTTGTAGCTAAATGATATATATCACAAGTATTTGTAGCTAAACCATTTGTTTTGCATGGATTTGAAGCTAAGCCCTCTACTTCGCATTCATTTGAAGCTAAATCATTTGTTTCGCATGGATTTGAAGCTAAGCCTTCTACATCACATTGATTTGCAGCGAAATCATGTGTTTCGCATGGATTTGAAGCTAACTCGTTCGTTTCGCATGCAGTTGTAGCTTAATAATGTATATCACAAGTATTTGTAGCTAAACCATTTGTTTTGCATGGATTTGAAGCTAAGCCTTCTACTTCGCATTCATTTGAAGCTAAATCATTTGTTTCGCATGGATTTGAATCTAAGCCTTGTTCTTCGAATTGATTTGAAGCTAAATCATGTGTTTCGTATGGATTTGATGCTAAACCTTCTACATCGAATTGATTTGAAGCTAAATCATGTGTCTCGCATGGATTTGAAGCTACCTCGTTTGTTCCCACATTATTTAAATCTATATCACTTATATCGCAAGCATTTGAATCTAAAACATATGCGTCGCATGGATTTGAAGCTGAACCTACTACATCGCATTGATGTGAAGCTAAATCTTGTGTATCGCATGGATTTGAAGCTAAACCTTCTACATCGCATTGGTTTGAAGCTAAATCATGTGAATCGCATGGATTTGAAGCTAACTCGTTCGTTTCGCATGCAGTTGTAGCTTAATAATGTATATCACAAGTATTTGTAGCTAAACCATTTGTTTTGCGTGGATTTGAAGCTAAGCCTTCTACATCGCATTCATTTGAAGCTAAATCATTTGTTTCGCATGGATTTGAATCTAAGCCATGTCCTTCGAATTGATTTGAAGCTAAATCATGTGTTTCGTATGGATTTGAAGCTAAACCTTCTACATCGAATTGATTTGAAGCTAAATCATGTGTCTCGCATGGAATTGAAGCTACCTCGTTTGTTCCTACAGTATTTAAAGCTATATCACTTATATCGCAAGTATTTGAAGCTAAAACATATGTGTCGCATGGATTTGAAGCTGAACCTACTACATCGCATTGATTTGAAGCTAAATCTTGTGTATCGCATGGATTTGAAGCTAAACCTTCTACATCGCATTGGTTTGAAGCTAAATCATGTGAATCGCATGGATTTGAAGCTAACTCGTTCGTTTCGCATGCAGTTGTAGCTTAATAATGTATATCACAAGTATTTGTAGCTAAACCATTTGTTTTGCATGGATTTGAAGCTAAGCCTTCTACTTCGCATTCATTTGAAGCTAAATCATTTGTTTCGCATGGATTTGAATCTAAGCCTTGTCCTTCGAATTGATTTGAAGCTAAATCATGTGTTTCGTATGGATTTGATGCTAAACCTTCTACATCGAATTGATTTGAAGCTAAATCATGTGTCTCGCATGGATTTGAAGCTACCTCGTTTGTTCCTACAGTATTTAAATCTATATCACTTATATCGCAAGTATTTGAATCTAAAACATATGTGTCGCATGGATTTGAAGCTGAACCTACTACATCGCATTGATGTGAAGCTAAATCTTGTGTATCGCATGGATTTGAAGCTAAACCTTCTACATCGCATTGGTTTGAAGCTAAATCATGTGAATCGCATGGATTCGAAGCTAACTCGTTCGTTTCGCATGCAGTTGTAGCTTAATAATGTATATCACAAGTATTTGTAGCTAAACCATTTGTTTTGCATGGATTTGAAGCTAAGCCTTCTACTTCGCATTCATTTGAAGCTAAATCATTTGTTTCGCATGGATTTGAAGCTAAGCCTTCTACATCACATTGATTTGCAGCTAAATCATGTGTTTCGCATGGATTTGAAGCCAACTCGTTCGTTTCGCATGCAGTTGTAGCTTAATAATGTATATCACAAGTATTTGTAGCTAAACCATTTGTTTTGCATGGATTTTAAGCTAAGCCTTCTACTTCGCATTCATTTGATGCTAAATCATTTGTTTCGCATGGATTTGAATCTAAGCCTTGTCCTTCGAATTGATTTGAAGCTAAATCATGTGTTTCGTATGGATTTGAAGCCAAACCTTCTACATAGAATTAATTTGAAGCTAAATCATGTGTCTCGCATGGAATTGAAGCTACCTCGTTTGTTCCTACAGTATTTAAAGCTATATCACTTATATCGCAAGTATTTGAAACTAAAACATATGTGTCGCATGGATTTGAAGCTGAACCTACTACATCGCATTGATTTGAAGCTAAATCTTGTGTATCGCATGGATTTAAAGCTAAACCTTCTACATCGCATTGGTTTGAAGCTAAATCATGTGAATCGCATGGATTTGAAGCTAACTCGTTCGTTTCACATGCAGTTGTAGCTAAATGATATATATCACAAGTATTTGTAGCTAATCCATTTGTTTTGCATGGATTTGAAGCTAACTCGTTCGTTTCACATGCAGTTGTAGCTAAATGATATATATCACAAGTATTTGTAGCTAAACCATTTGTTTTGCATGGATTTGAAGCTAAGGCCTCTACTTCGCATTCATTTGAAGCTAAATCATTTGTTTCGCATGGATTTGAAGCTAAGCCTTCTACATCACATTGATTTGCAGCGAAATCATGTGTTTCGCATGCAGTTGTTGCTTAATAATGTATATCACAAGTATTTGTAGCTAAACCATTTGTTTTGCATGGATTTGAAGCTAAGCCTTCTACTTCGCATTCATTTGAAGCTAAATCATTTGTTTCGCATGGATTTGAATCTAAGCCTTGTTCTTCGAATTGATTTGAAGCTAAATCATGTGTTTCGTATGGATTTGAAGATAAACCTTCTACATCGAATTAATTTGAAGCTAAATCAGGTGTCTCGCATGGAATTGAAGCTACCTCGTTTGTTCCTACAGTATTTAAAGCTATATCACTTACATCGCAAGTATTTGAAGCTAAAACATATGTGTCGCAATGGATTTGAAGCTGAACGTACTACATCGCATTGATTTGAAGCTAAATCTTGTGTATCGCATGGATTTGAAGCTAAACCTTCTACATCGCATTGGTTTGAAGCTAAATCATGTGAATCGCATGGATTTGAAGCTAACTCGTTCGTTTCGCATGCAGTTGTAGCTTAATAATGTATATCACAAGTATTTGTAGCTAAACCATTTGTTTTGCATGGATTTGAAGCTAAGCCTTCTACTTCGCATTCATTTGAAGCTAAATCATTTGTTTCGCATCAATTTGAATCTAAGCCTTGTCCTTCGAATTGATTTGAAGCTAAACCATGTGTCTCGCATGGAATTGAAGCTACCTCGTTTGTTCCTACAGTATTTAAAGCTATATCACATATATCGCAAGCATTTGAAGCTAAAACATATGTGTCGCATGGATTTGAAGCTGAACCTACTACATCGCATTGATTTGAAGCTAAATCTTGTGTATCGCATGGATTTGAAGCTAAACCTTCTACATCGCATTGGTTTGAAGCTAAATCATGTGAATCGCATGGATTCGAAGCTAACTCGTTCGTTTCGCATGCAGTTCTAGCTTAATAATGTATATCACAAGTATTTGTAGCTAAACCATTTGTTTTGCATGGATTTGAAGCTAAGCCTTCTACTTCGCATTCATTTGAAGCTAAATCATTTGTTTCGCATGGATTTGAAGCTAAGCCTTCTACATCACATTGATATGCAGCTAAATCATGTGTTTCGCATGGATTTGAAGCCAACTCGTTCGTTTCGCATGCAGTTGTAGCTTAATAATGTATATCACAAGTATTTGTAGCTAAACCATTTGTTTTGCATGGATTTGAAGCTAAGCCTTCTACTTCGCATTCATTTGATGCTAAATCATTTGTTTCGCATGGATTTGAATCTAAGCCTTGTCCTTCGAATTGATTTGAAGCTAAATCATGTGTTTCGTATGGATTTGAAGCCAAACCTTCTACATAGAATTAATTTGAAGCTAAATCATGTGTCTCGCATGGAATTGAAGCTACCTCGTTTGTTCCTACAGTATTTAAAGCTATATCACTTATATCGCAAGTATTTGAAGCTAAAACATATGTGTCGCATGGATTTGAAGCTGAACCTACTACATCGCATTGATTTGAAGCTAAATCTTGTGTATCGCATGGATTTAAAGCTAAACCTTCTACATCGCATTGGTTTGAAGCTAAATCATGTGAATCGCATCGATTTGAAGCTAACTCGTTCGTTTCACATGCAGTTGTAGCTAAATGATATATATCACAAGTATTTGTAGCTAATCCATTTGTTTTGCATGGATTTGAAGCTAACTCGTTCGTTTCACATGCTGTTGTAGCTAAATGATATATATCACAAGTATTTGTAGCTAAACCATTTGTTTTGCATGGATTTGAAGCTAAGCCCTCTACTTCGCATTCATTTGAAGCTAAATCATTTGTTTCGCATGGATTTGAAGCTAAGCCTTCTACATCACATTGATTTGCAGCGAAATCATGTGTTTCGCATGCAGTTGTTGATTAATAATGTATATCACAAGTATTTGTAGCTAAACCATTTGTTTTGCATGGATTTGAAGCTAAGCCTTCTACTTCGCATTCATTTGAAGCTAAATCATTTGTTTCGCATGGATTTGAATCTAAGCCTTGTTCTTCGAATTGATTTGAAGCTAAATCATGTGTTTCGTATGGATTTGAAGATAAACCTTCTACATCGAATTAATTTGAAGCTAAATCAGGTGTCTCGCATGGAATTGAAGCTACCTCGTTTGTTCCTACAGTATTTAAAGCTATATCACTTATATCGCAAGTATTTGAAGCTAAAACATATGTGTCGCATGGATTTGAAGCTGAACCTACTACATCGCATTGATTTGAAGCTAAATCTTGTGTATCGCATGGATTTGAAGCTAAACCTTCTACATCGCATTGGTTTCAAGCTAAATCATGTGAATCGCATGGATTTGAAGCTAACTCGTTCGTTTCGCATGCTGTTGTAGCTAAATGATATATATCACAAGTATTTGTAGCTAAACCATTTGTTTTGCATGGATTTGAAGCTAAGCCTTCTACTTCGCATTCATTTGAAGCTAAATCATTTGTTTCGCATGGATTTGAAGCTAAGCCTTGTCCTTCGAATTGATTTGAAGCTAAACCATGTGTCTCGCATGGAATTGAAGCTACCTCGTTTGTTCCTACAGTATTTAAAGCTATATCACATATATCGCAAGTATTTGAAGCTAAAACATATGTGTCGCATGGATTTGAAGCTGAACCTACTACATCGCATTGATTTGAAGCTAAATCTTGTGTATCGCATGGATTTGAAGCTAAACCTTCTACATCGCATTGGTTTGAAGCTAAATCATGTGAATCGCATGGATTCGAAGCTAACTCGTTCGTTTCGCATGCAGTTGTAGCTTAATAATGTATATCACAAGTATTTGTAGCTAAACCATTTGTTTTGCATGGATTTGAAGCTAAGCCTTCTACTTCGCATTCATTTGAAGCTAAATCATTTGTTTCGCATGGATTTGAAGCTAAGGCTTCTACATCACATTGATTTGCAGCTAAATCATGTGTTTCGCATGGATTTGAAGCTAACTTGTTCGTTTCGCATGCAGTTGTAGCTTAATAATATATATCACAAGTATTTGTAGCTAAACGATTTGTTTTGCATGGATTTGAAGCTAAGGCTTCTACTTCGCATTCATTTGAAGCTAAATCATTTGTTTCGCATGGATTTGAATCTAAGCCTTGTCCTTCGAATTGATTTGAAGCTAAATCATGTGTTTCGTATGGATTTGATGCTAAACCTTCTACATCGAATTGATTTGAAGCTAAATCATGTGTCTCGCATGGATTTGAAGCTACCTCGTTTGTTCCTACAGTATTTAAATCTATATCACTTATATCGCAAGTATTTGAATCTAAAACATATGTGTCGCATGGATTTGAAGCTGAACCTACTACATCGCATTGATGTGAAGCTAAATCTTGTGTATCGCATGGATTTGAAGCTAAACCTTCTACATCGCATTGGTTTGGAGCTAAATCATGTGAATCGCATGGATTTGAAGCTAACTCGATCGTTTCGCATGCAGTTGTAGCTTAATAATGTATATCACAAGTATTTGTAGCTAAACCATTTGTTTTGCGTGGATTTGAAGCTAAGCCTTCTACATCGCATTCATTTGAAGCTAAATCATTTGTTTCGCATGGATTTGAATCTAAGCCTTGTCCTTCGAATTGATTTGAAGCTAAATCATGTGTTTCGTATGGATTTGATGCTAAACCTTCTACATCGAATTGATTTGAAGCTAAATCATGTGTCCCGCATGGATTTGAAGCTACCTCGTTTGTTCCTACAGTATTTAAATCTATATCACTTATATCGCAAGTATTTGAAGCTAAAACATATGTGTCGCATGGTTTTGAAGCTGAACCTACTACATCGCATTGATTTGAAGCTAAATCTTGTGTATCGCATGGATTTGAAGCTAAACCTTCTACATCGCATTGGTTTGAAGCTAAATCATGTGAACCGCATGGATTTGAAGCTAACTCGTTCGTTTCGCATGCAGTTGTAGCTAAATGATATATATTACAAGTATTTGTAGCTAAACCATTTGTTTTGCATGGATTTGAAGCTAAGCCCTCTACTTCGCATTCATTTGAAGCTAAATCATTTGTTTCGCATGGATTTGAAGCTAAGCCTTCTACATCACATTGATTTGCAGCTAAATCATGTGTTTCGCATGGATTTGAAGCTAACTTGTTCGTTTCGCATGCAGTTGTAGCTTAATAATATATATCACAAGTATTTGTAGCTAAACCATTTGTTTTGCATGGATTTGAAGCTAAGCCTTCTACTTCGCATTCATTTGAAGCTAAATCATTTGTTTCGCATGGATTTGAATCTAAGCCTTGTCCTTCGAATTGATTTGAAGCTAAATCATGTGTTTCGTATGGATTTGAAGCCAAATCTTCTACATCGAATTAATTTGAAGCTAAATCATGTGTCTCGCATGGAATTGAAGCTACCTCGTTTGTTCTTACAGTATTTAAAGCTATATCACTTATATCGCAAGTATTTGAAGCTAAAACATATGTGTCGCATGGATTTGAAGCTGAACCTACTACATCGCATTGATTTGAAGCTAAAACTTGTGTATCGCATGGATTTGAAGCTAAACCTTCTACATCGCATTGGTTTGCAGCTAAATCATGTGTTTCGCATGGATTTGAAGCTAACTCGTTCGTTTCGCATGCAAGTATTTGTAGCTAAACCATTTGTTTTGCATGGATTTGAAGCTAAGCCTTCTACTTCGCATTCATTTGAAGCTAAATCATTTGTTTCGCATCAATTTGAATCTAAGCCTTGTCCTTCGAATTGATTTGAAGCTAAACCATGTGTCTCGTATGGAATTGAAGCTACCTCGTTTGTTCCTACAATATTTAATGCTATATCACATATATCGCAAGTATTTGAAGCTAAAACATATGTGTCGCATGGATTTGAAGCTGAACCTACTACATCGCATTGATTTGAAGCTAAATCTTGTGTATCGCATGGATTTGAAGCTAAGTCGTTCGTTTCGCATGCAGTTGTAGCTTAATAATGTATATCACAAGTATTTGTAGCTAAACCATTTGTTTTGCATGGATTTGAAACTAAGCCTTCTACTTCGCATTCATTTGAAGCTAAATCATTTGTTTCGCATCAATTTGAATCTAAGCCTTGTCCTTCGAATTGATTTGAAGCTAAACCATGTGTCTCGTATGGAATTGAAGCTACCTTGTTTGTTCCTACAGTATTTAAAGCTATATCACATATATCGCAAGTATTTGAAGCTAAAACATATTTGTCGCATGGATTTGAAGCTGAACCTACTACATCGCATTGATTTGAAGCTAAATCTTGTGTATCGCATGGATTTGAAGCTAAACCTTCTACATCGCATTGGTTTGAAGCTAAATCATGTGAATCGCATGGATTTGAAGCTAACTCGTTCGTTTCGCATGCAGTTGTAGCTTAATAATGTATATCACAAGTATTTGTAGCTAAACCATTTGTTTTGCGTGGATTTGAAGCTAAGCCTTCTACATCGCATTCATTTGAAGCTAAATCATTTGTTTCGCATGGATTTGAATCTAAGCCATGTCCTTCGAATTGATTTGAAGCTAAATCATGTGTTTCGTATGGATTTGAAGCTAAGCCTTCTACTTCGCATTCATTTGAAGCTAAATCATTTGTTTCGCATGGATTTGAAGCTAAGCCTTCTACATCACATTGATTTGCAGCTAAATCATGTGTTTCGCATGGATTTGAAGCTAACTTGTTCGTTTCGCATGCAGTTGTAGCTTAATAATATATATCACAAGTATTTGTAGCTAAACCATTTGTTTTGCATGGATTTGAAGCTAAGCCTTCTACTTCGCATTCATTTGAAGCTAAATCATTTGTTTCGCATGGATTTGAATCTAAGCCTTGTCCTTCGAATTGATTTGAAGCTAAATCATGTGTTTCGTATGGATTTGAAGCCAAACCTTCTACATCGAATTAATTTGAAGCTAAATCATGTGTCTCGCATGGAATTGAAGCTACCTCGTTTGTTCTTACAGTATTTAAAACTATATCACTTATATCGCAAGTATTTGAAGCTAAAACATATGTGTCGCATGGATTTGAAGCTGAACCTACTACATCGCATTGATTTGAAGCTAAAACTTGTGTATCGCATGGATTTGAAGCTAAACCTTCTACATCGCATTGGTTTGCAGCTAAATCATGTGTTTCGCATGGATTTGAAGCTAACTCGTTCGTTTCGCATGCAGTTGTAGCTTAATAATGTATATCACAAGTATTTGTAGCTAAACCATTTGTTTTGCATGGATTTGAAGCTAAGCCTTCTACTTCGCATTCATTTGAAGCTAAATCATTTGTTTCGCATCAATTTGAATCTAAGCCTTGTCCTTCGAATTGATTTGAAGCTAAACCATGTGTCTCGTATGGAATTGAAGCTACCTCGTTTGTTCCTACAATATTTAATGCTATATCACATATATCGCAAGTATTTGAAGCTAAAACATATGTGTCGCATGGATTTGAAGCTGAACCTACTACATCGCATTGATTTGAAGCTAAATCTTGTGTATCGCATGGATTTGAAGCTAAGTCGTTCGTTTCGCATGCAGTTGTAGCTTAATAATGTATATCACAAGTATTTGTAGCTAAACCATTTGTTTTGCATGGATTTGAAGCTAAGCCTTCTACTTCGCATTCATTTGAAGCTAAATCATTTGTTTCGCATCAATTTGAATCTAAGCCTTGTCCTTCGAATTGATTTGAAGCTAAACCATGTGTCTCGTATGGAATTGAAGCTACCTCGTTTGTTCCTACAGTATTTAAAGCTATATCACATATATCGCAAGTATTTGAAGCTAAAACATATGTGTCGCATGGATTTGAAGCTGAACCTACTACATCGCATTGATTTGAAGCTAAATCTTGTGTATCGCATGGATTTGAAGCTAAGTCGTTCGTTTCGCATGCAGTTGTAGCTTAATAATGTATATCACAAGTATTTGTAGCTAAACCATTTGTTTTGCATGGATTTGAAGCTAAGCCTTCTACTTCGCATTCATTTGAAGCTAAATCATTTGTTTCGCATGGATTTGAAGCTAAGCCTTCTACATCACATTGATTTGCAGCTAAATCATGTGTTTCGCATGGATTTGAAGCTAACTCGTTCGTTTCGCATGCAGTTGTAGCTTAATAATGTATATCACAAGTATTTGTAGCTAAACGATTTGTTTTGCATGGATTTGAAGCTAAGCCTTCTACTTCGCATTCATTTGAAGCTAAATCATTTGTTTCGCATGGATTTGAATCTAAGCCTTGTCCTCCGAATCGATTTGAAGCTAAATCATGTGTTTCGTATGGATTTGATGCTAAACCTTCTACATCGAATTGATTTGAAGCTAAATCATGTGTCTCGCATGGATTTGAAGCTACCTCGTTTGTTCCTACAGTATTTAAATCTATATCACTTATATCGCAAGTATTTGAATCTAAAACATATGTGTCGCATGGATTTGAAGCTGAACCTACTACATCGCATTGATGTGAAGCTAAATCTTGTGTATCGCATGCATTTGAAGCTAAACCTTCTACATCGCATTGGTTTGGAGCTAAATCATGTGAATCGCATGGATTTGAAGCTAACTCGTTCGTTTCGCATGCAGTTGTAGCTTAATAATGTATATCACAAGTATTTGTAGCTAAACCATTTGTTTTGCGTGGATTTGAAGCTAAGCCTTCTACATCGCATTCATTTGAAGCTAAATCATTTGTTTCGCATGGATTTGAAGCCAAACCTTCTACATCGAATTAATTTGAAGCTAAATCATGTGTCTCGCATGGAATTGAAGCTACCTCGTTTGTTCTTACAGTATTTAAAGCTATATCACTTATATCGCAAGTATTTGAAGCTAAAACATATGTGTCGCATGGATTTGAAGCTGAACCTACTACATCGCATTGATTTGAAGCTAAATCTTGTGTATCGCATGGATTTGAAGCTAAACCTTCTACATCGCATTGGTTTGCAGCTAAATCATGTGTTTCGCATGGATTTGAAGCTAACTCGTTCGTTTCACATGCAGTTGTAGCTAAATGATATATATCACAAGTATTTGTAGCTAAACCATTTGTTTTGCATGGATTTGAAGCTAAGCCTTCTACTTCGCATTCATTTGAAGCTAAATCATTTGTTTCGCATGGATTTGAAGCTAAGCCTTCTACATCACATTGATTTGCAGCTAAATCATGTGTTTCGCATGGATTTGAAGCTAACTTGTTCGTTTCGCATGCAGTTGTAGCTTAATAATATATATCAAAAGTATTTGTAGCTAAACCATTTGTTTTGCATGGATTTGAAGCTAAGCCTTCTACTTCGCATTCATTTGAAGCTAAATCATTTGTTTCGCATGGATTTGAATCTAAGCCTTGTCCTTCGAATTGATTTGAAGCTAAATCATGCGTTTCGTATGGATTTGAAGCCAAACCTTCTACATCGAATTAATTTGAAGCTAAATCATGTGTCTCGCATGGAATTGAAGCTACCTCGTTTGTTCTTACAGTATTTAAAGCTATATCACTTATATCGCAAGTATTTGAAGCTAAAACATATGTGACGCATGGATTTGAAGCTGAACCTACTACATCGCATTGATTTGAAGCTAAATCTTGTGTATCGCATGGATTTGAAGCTAAACCTTCTACATCACATTGATTTGCAGCTAAATCATGTGAATCGCATGGATTTGAAGCTAACTCGTTCGTTTCGTATGCAGTTGTAGCTAAATGATATATATCACAAGTATTTGTAGCTAATCCATTTGTTTTGCATGGATTTGAAGCTAAGCCTTCTACTTCGCATTCATTTGAAGCTAAATCATTTGTTTCGCATGGATTTGAATCTAAGCCTTGTCCTTCGAATTAATTTGAAGCTAAATCATGTGTTTCGTATGGATTTGAAGCTAAACCTTCTACATCGAATTGATTTGAAGCTAAATCATGTGTCTCGCATGGAATTGAAGCTACCTCGTTTGTTCCTACAGTATTTAAAGCTATATCACTTATATCGCAAGTATTTGAAGCTAAAACATATGTGTCGCATGGATTTGAAGCTGAACCTACTAGATCGCATTGATTTGAAGCTAAATCTTGTGTATCGCATGGATTTGAAGCTAAACCTTCTACATCGCATTGGTTTGAAGCTAAATCATGTGAATCGCATGGATTTGAAGCTAACTCGTTCGTTTCACATGCAGTTGTAGCTAAATGATATATATCACAAGTATTTGTAGCTAAACCATTTGTTTTGCATGGATTTGAAGCTAAGCCTTCTACTTCGCATTCATTTGAAGCTAAATCATTTGTTTCGCATGGATTTGAAGCTAAGCCTTCTACATCACATTGATTTTCAGCTAAATCATGTGTTTCGCATGGATTTGAAGCTAACTTGTTCGTTTCGCATGCAGTTGTAGCTTAATAATATATATCACAAGTATTTGTAGCTAAACCATTTGTTTTGCATGGATTTGAAGCTAAGCCTTCTACTTCGCATTCATTTGAAGCTAAATCATTTGTTTCGCATGGATTTGAATCTAAGCCTTGTCCTTCGAATTGATTTGAAGCTAAATCATGTGTTTCGTATGGATTTGAAGCCAAACCTTCTACATCGAATTAATTTGAAGCTAAATCATGTGTCTCGCATGGAATTGAAGCTACCTCGTTTGTTCTTACAGTATTTAAAACTATATCACTTATATCGCAAGTATTTGAAGCTAAAACATATGTGTCGCATGGATTTGAAGCTGAACCTACTACATCGCATTGATTTGAAGCTAAAACTTGTGTATCGCATGGATTTGAAGCTAAACCTTCTACATCGCATTGGTTTGCAGCTAAATCATGTGTTTCGCATGGATTTGAAGCTAACTCGTTCGTTTCGCATGCAGTTGTAGCTTAATAATGTATATCACAAGTATTTGTAGCTAAACCATTTGTTTTGCATGGATTTGAAGCTAAGCCTCCTACTTCGCATTCATTTGAAGCTAAATCATTTGTTTCGCATCAATTTGAATCTAAGCCTTGTCCTTCGAATTGATTTGAAGCTAAACCATGTGTCTCGTATGGAATTGAAGCTACCTCGTTTGTTCCTACAATATTTAATGCTATATCACATATATCGCAAGTATTTGAAGCTAAAACATATGTGTCGCATGGATTTGAAGCTGAACCTACTACATCGCATTGATTTGAAGCTAAATCTTGTGTATCGCATGGATTTGAAGCTAAGTCGTTCGTTTCGCATGCAGTTGTAGCTTAATAATGTATATCACAAGTATTTGTAGCTAAACCATTTGTTTTGCATGGATTTGAAGCTAAGCCTTCTACTTCGCATTCATTTGAAGCTAAATCATTTGTTTCGCATCAATTTGAATCTAAGCCTTGTCCTTCGAATTGATTTGAAGCTAAACCATGTGTCTCGTATGGAATTGAAGCTACCTCGTTTGTTCCTACAGTATTTAAAGCTATATCACATATATCGCAAGTATTTGAAGCTAAAACATATGTGTCGCATGGATTTGAAGCTGAACCTACTACATCGCATTGATTTGAAGCTAAATCTTGTGTATCGCATGGATTTGAAGCTAACTCGTTCGTTTCGCATGCAGTTGTAGCTTAATAATGTATATCACAAGTATTTGTAGCTAAACCATTTGTTTTGCATGGATTTGAAGCTAAGCCTTCTACTTCGCATTCATTTGAAGCTAAATCATTTGTTTCGCATCAATTTGAATCTAAGCCTTGTCCTTCGAATTGATTTGAAGCTAAACCATGTGTCTCGTATTGAATTGAAGCTACCTCGTTTGTTTCTACAATATTTAATGCTATATCACATATATCGCAAGTATTTGAAGCTAAAACATATGTGTCGCATGGATTTGAAGCTGAACCTACTACATCGCATTGATTTGAAGCTAAATCTTGTGTATCGCATGGATTTGAAGCTAAGTCGTTCGTTTCGCATGCAGTTGTAGCTTAATAATGTATATCACAAGTATTTGTAGCTAAACCATTTGTTTTGCATGGATTTTAAGCTAAGCCTTCTACTTCGCATTCATTTGAAGCTAAATCATTTGTTTCGCATGGATTTGAATCTAAGCCTTGTCCTTCGAATTGATTTGAAGCTAAATCATGTGTTTCGTATGGATTTGATGCTAAACCTTCTACATCGAATTGATTTGAAGCTAAATCATGTGTCTCGCATGGATTTGAAGCTACCTCGTTTGTTCCTACAGTATTTAAATCTATATCACTTATATCGCAAGTATTTGAATCTAAAACATATGTGTCGCATGGATTTGAAGCTGAACCTACTACATCGCATTGATGTGAAGCTAAATCTTGTGTATCGCATGGATTTGAAGCTAAACCTTCTACATCGCATTGGTTTGAAGCTAAATCATGTGAATCGCATGGATTTGAAGCTAACTCGTTCGTTTCGCATGCAGTTGTAGCTTAATAATGTATATCACAAGTATTTGTAGCTAAACCATTTGTTTTGCGTGGATTTGAAGCTAAGCCTTCTACATCGCATTCATTTGAAGCTAAATCATTTGTTTCGCATGGATTTGAATCTAAGCCATGTCCTTCGAATTGATTTGAAGCTAAATCATGTGTTTCGTATGGATTTGAAGCTAAACCTTCTACATCGAATTGATTTGAAGCTAAATCATGTGTTTCGTATGGATTTGACGCTAAACCTTCTACATCGAATTGATTTGAAGCTAAATCATGTGTCTCGCATGGATTTGAAGCTACCTCGTTTGTTCCTACAGTATTTAAATCTATATCACTTATATCGCAAGTATTTGAATCTAAATCATGTGTCTCGCATGGAATTGAAGCTACTTCGTTTGTTCCTACAGTATTTAAAGCTATATCACTTATATCGCAAGTATTTGAAGCTAAAACATATGTGTCGCATGGATTTGAAGCTGAACCTACTACATCGCATTGATTTGAAGCTAAATCTTGTGAATCGAATGGATTTGAAGCTAAACCTTCTACATCGCATTGGTTTGAAGCTAAATCATGTGTCTCGCATGGATTTGAAGCTACCTCGTTTGTTCCTACAGTATTTAAATCTATATCACTTATATCGCAAGTATTTGAATCTAAATCATGTGTCTCGCATGGAATTGAAGCTACCTCGTTTGTTCCTACAGTATTTAATGCTATATCACATATATCGCAAGTATTTGAAGCTAAAACATATGTGTCGCATGGATTTGAAGCTGAACCTACTACATCGCATTGATTTGAAGCTAAATCTTGTGTATCGCATGGATTTGAAGCTAAGTCGTTCGTTTCGCATGCAGTTGTAGCTTAATAATGTATATCACAAGTATTTGTAGCTAAACCATTTGTTTTGCATGGATTTGAAGCTAAGCCTTCTACTTCGCATTCATTTGAAGCTAAATCATTTGTTTCGCATCAATTTGAATCTAAGCCTTGTCCTTCGAATTGATTTGAAGCTAAACCATGTGTCTCGTATGGAATTGAAGCTACCTCGTTTGTTCCTAGAGTATTTAAAGCTATATCACATATATCGCAAGTATTTGAAGCTAAAACATATGTGTCGCATGGATTTGAAGCTGAACCTACTACATCGCATTGATTTGAAGCTAAATCTTGTGTATCGCATGGATTTGAAGCTAAGTCGTTCGTTTCGCATGCAGTTGTAGCTTAATAATGTATATCACAAGTATTTGTAGCTAAACCATTTGTTTTGCATGGATTTGAAGCTAAGCCTTCTACTTCGCATTCATTTGAAGCTAAATCATTTGTTTCGCATGGATTTGAATCTAAGCCTTGTCCTTCGAATTGATTTGAAGCTAAATCATGTGTTTCGTATGGATTTGATGCTAAACCTTCTACATCGAATTGATTTGAAGCTAAATCATGTGTCTCGCATGGATTTGAAGCTACCTCGTTTGTTCCTACAGTATTTAAATCTATATCACTTATATCGCAAGTATTTGAATCTAAAACATATGTGTCGCATGGATTTGAAGCTGAACCTACTACATCGCATTGATGTGAAGCTAAATCTTGTGTATCGCATGGATTTGAAGCTAAACCTTCTACATCGCATTGGTTTGAAGCTAAATCATGTGAATCGCATGGATTTGAAGCTAACTCGTTCGTTTCGCATGCAGTTGTAGCTTAATAATGTATATCACAAGTATTTGTAGCTAAACCATTTGTTTTGCGTGGATTTGAAGCTAAGCCTTCTACATCGCATTCATTTGAAGCTAAGTCATTTGTTTCGCATGGATTTGAATCTAAGCCATGTCCTTCGAATTGATTTGAAGCTAAATCATGTGTTTCGTATGGATTTGAAGCTAAACCGTCTACATCGAATTGATTTGAAGCTAAATCATGTGTCTCGCATGGAATTGAAGCTACCTCGTTTGTTCCTACAGTATTTAAAGCTATATCACTTATATCGCAAGTATTTGAAGCTAAAACATATGTGTCGCATGGATTTGAAGCTGAACCTACTACATCGCATTGATTTGAAGCTAAATCTTGTGTATCGCATGGATTTGAAGCTAAACCTTCTACATCGCATTGGTTTGAAGCTAAATCATGTGAATCGCATGGATTTGAAGCTAACTCGTTCGTTTCACATGCAGTTGTAGCTAAATGATATATATCACAAGTATTTGTAGCTAAACCATTTGTTTTGCATGGATTTGAAGCTAAGCCTTCTACTTCGCATTCATTTGAAGCTAAATCATTTGTTTCGCATGGATTTGAAGCTAAGCCTTCTACATCACATTGATTTGCAGCTAAATCATGTGTTTCGCATGGATTTGAAGCTAACTTGTTCGTTTCGCATGCAGTTGTAGCTTAATAATATATATCACAAGTATTTGTAGCTAAACCATTTGTTTTGCATGGATTTGAAGCTAAGCCTTCTACTTCGCATTCATTTGAAGCTAAATCATTTGTTTCGCATGGATTTGAATCTAAGCCTTGTCCTTCGAATTGATTTGAAGCTAAATCATGTGTTTCGTATGGATTTGAAGCCAAACCTTCTACATCGAATTAATTTGGAGCTAAATCATGTGTCTCGCATGGAATTGAAGCTACCTCGTTTGTTCTTACAGTATTTAAAGCTATATCACTTATATCGCAAGTATTTGAAGCTAAAACATATGTGACGCATGGATTTGAAGCTGAACCTACTACATCGCATTGATTTGAAGCTAAATCTTGTGTATCGCATGGATTTGAAGCTAAACCTTCTACATCACATTGATTTGCAGCTAAATCATGTGAATCGCATGGATTTGAAGCTAACTCGTTCGTTTCGCATGCAGTTGTAGCTAAATGATATATATCACAAGTATTTGTAGCTAATCCATTTGTTTTGCATGGATTTGAAGCTAAGCCTTCTACTTCGCATTCATTTGAAGCTAAATCATTTGTTTCGCATGGATTTGAATCTAAGCCTTGTCCTTCGAATTGATTTGAAGCTAAATCATGTGTTTCGTATGGATTTGATGCTAAACCTTCTACATCGAATTGATTTGAAGCTAAATCATGTGTCTCGCATGGATTTGAAGCTACCTCGTTTGTTCCTACAGTATTTAAATCTATATCACTTATATCGCAAGTATTTGAAGCTAAAACATATGTGTCGCATGGATTTGAAGCTGAACCTACTACATCGCATTGATTTGAAGCTAAATCTTGTGTATCGCATGGATTTGAAGCTAAACCTTCTACATCGCATTGGTTTGAAGCTAAATCATGTGAATCGCATGGATTTGAAGCTAACTCGTTCGTTTCACATGCAGTTGTAGCTTAATAATGTATATCACAAGTATTTGTAGCTAAACCATTTGTTTTGCATGGATTTGAAGCTAAGCCTTCTACTTCGCATTCATTTGAAGCTAAATCATTTGTTTCGCATGGATTTGAATCTAAGCCTTGTCCTTCGAATTGATTTGAAGCTAAATCATGTGTTTCGTATGGATTTGATGCTAAACCTTCTACATCGAATTGATTTGAAGCTAAATCATGTGTCTCGCATGGATTTGAAGCTACCTCGTTTGTTCCTACAGTATTTAAAGCTATATCACTTATATCGCAAGTATTTGAAGCTAAAACATATGTGTCGCATGGATTTGAAGCTGAACCTACTACATCGCATTGATTTGAAGCTAAATCTTGTGTATCGCATGGATTTGAAGCTAAACCTTCTACATCGCATTGGTTTGAAGCTAAATCATGTGAATCGCATGGATTTGAAGCTAACTCGTTCGTTTCGCATGCAGTTGTAGCTAAATGATATATATCACAAGTATTTGTAGCTAAACCATTTGTTTTGCATGGATTTGAAGCTAAGCCCTCTACTTCGCATTCATTTGAAGCTAAATCATTTGTTTCGCATGGATTTGAATCTAAGCCTTGTTCTTCGAATTGATTTGAAGCTAAATCATGTGTTTCGTATGGATTTGATGCTAAACCTTCTACATCGAATTGATTTGAAGCTAAATCATGTGTCTCGCATGGATTTGAAGCTACCTCGTTTGTTCCCACATTATTTAAATCTATATCACATATATCGCAAGTATTTGAAGCTAAAACATATGTGTCGCATGGATTTGAAGCTGAACCTACTACATCGCATTCATTTGAAGCTAAATCATTTGTTTCGCATGGATTTGAAGCTAAGCCTTCTACATCACATTGATTTGCAGCTAAATCATGTGTTTCGCATGGATTTGAAGCCAACTCGTTCGTTTCGCATGCAGTTGTAGCTTAATAATGTATATCACAAGTATTTGTAGCTAAACCATTTGTTTTGCATGGATTTGAAGCTAAGCCTTCTACTTCGCATTCATTTGATGCTAAATCATTTGTTTCGCATGGATTTGAATCTAAGCCTTGTCCTTCGAATTGATTTGAAGCTAAATCATGTGTTTCGTATGGATTTGATGCTAAACCTTCTACATCGAATTGATTTGAAGCTAAATCATGTGTCTCGCATGGATTTGAAGCTACCTCGTTTGTTCCTACAGTATTTAAATCTATATCACTTATATCGCAAGTATTTGAATCTAAAACATATGTGTCGCATGGATTTGAAGCTGAACCTACTACATCGCATTGATGTGAAGCTAAATCTTGTGTATCGCATGGATTTGAAGCTAAACCTTCTACATCGCATTGGTTTGAAGCTAAATCATGTGAATCGCATGGATTCGAAGCTAACTCGTTCGTTTCGCATGCAGTTGTAGCTTAATAATGTATATCACAAGTATTTGTAGCTAAACCATTTGTTTTGCATGGATTTGAAGCTAAGCCTTCTACTTCGCATTCATTTGAAGCTAAATCATTTGTTTCGCATGGATTTGAAGCTAAGCCTTCTACATCACATTGATTTGCAGCTAAATCATGTGTTTCGCATGGATTTGAAGCCAACTCGTTCGTTTCGCATGCAGTTGTAGCTTAATAATGTATATCACAAGTATTTGTAGCTAAACCATTTGTTTTGCATGGATTTGAAGCTAAGCCTTCTACTTCGCATTCATTTGATGCTAAATCATTTGTTTCGCATGGATTTGAATCTAAGCCTTGTCCTTCGAATTGATTTGAAGCTAAATCATGTGTTTCGTATGGATTTGAAGCCAAACCTTCTACATAGAATTAATTTGAAGCTAAATCATGTGTCTCGCATGGAATTGAAGCTACCTCGTTTGTTCCTACAGTATTTAAAGCTATATCACTTATATCGCAAGTATTTGAAGCTAAAACATATGTGTCGCATGGATTTGAAGCTGAACCTACTACATCGCATTGATTTGAAGCTAAATCTTGTGTATCGCATGGATTTAAAGCTAAACCTTCTACATCGCATTGGTTTGAAGCTAAATCATGTGAATCGCATGGATTTGAAGCTAACTCGTTCGTTTCACATGCAGTTGTAGCTAAATGATATATATCACAAGTATTTGTAGCTAATCCATTTGTTTTGCATGGATTTGAAGCTAACTCGTTCGTTTCACATGCAGTTGTAGCTAAATGATATATATCACAAGTATTTGTAGCTAAACCATTTGTTTTGCATGGATTTGAAGCTAAGCCCTCTACTTCGCATTCATTTGAAGCTAAATCATTTGTTTCGCATGGATTTGAAGCTAAGCCTTCTTTATCACATTGATTTGCAGCGAAATCATGTGTTTCGCATGCAGTTGTTGCTTAATAATGTATATCACAAGTATTTGTAGCTAAACCATTTGTTTTGCATGGATTTGAAGCTAAGCCTTCTACTTCGCATTCATTTGAAGCTAAATCATTTGTTTCGCATGGATTTGAATCTAAGCCTTGTTCTTCGAATTGATTTGAAGCTAAATCATGTGTTTCGTATGGATTTGAAGCTAAACCTTCTACATCGAATTAATTTGAAGCTAAATCAGGTGTCTCGCATGGAATTGAAGCTACCTCGTTTGTTCCTACAGTATTTAAAGCTATATCACTTATATCGCAAGTATTTGAAGCTAAAACATATGTGTCGCATGGATTTGAAGCTGAACCTACTACATCGCATTGATTTGAAGCTAAATCTTGTGTATCGCATGGATTTGAAGCTAAACCTTCTACATCGCATTGGTTTCAAGCTAAATCATGTGAATCGCATGGATTTGAAGCTAACTCGTTCGTTTCGCATGCTGTTGTAGCTAAATGATATATATCACAAGTATTTGTAGCTAAACCATTTGTTTTGCATGGATTTGAAGCTAAGCCTTCTACTTCGCATTCATTTGAAGCTAAATCATTTGTTTCGCATGGATTTGAAGCTAAGCCTTGTCCTTCGAATTGATTTGAAGCTAAACCATGTGTCTCGCATGGAATTGAAGCTACCTCGTTTGTTCCTACAGTATTTAAAGCTATATCACATATATCGCAAGTATTTGAAGCTAAAACATATGTGTCGCATGGATTTGAAGCTGAACCTACTACATCGCATTGATTTGAAGCTAAATCTTGTGTATCGCATGGATTTGAAGCTAAACCTTCTACATCGCATTGGTTTGAAGCTAAATCATGTGAATCGCATGGATTCGAAGCTAACTCGTTCGTTTCGCATGCAGTTGTAGCTTAATAATGTATATCACAAGTATTTGTAGCTAAACCATTTGTTTTGCATGGATTTGAAGCTAAGCCTTCTACTTCGCATTCATTTGAAGCTAAATCATTTGTTTCGCATGGATTTGAAGCTAAGCCTTCTACATCACATTGATATGCAGCTAAATCATGTGTTTCGCATGGATTTGAAGCCAACTCGTTCGTTTCGCATGCAGTTGTAGCTTAATAATGTATATCACAAGTATTTGTAGCTAAACCATTTGTTTTGCATGGATTTGAAGCTAAGCCTTCTACTTCGCATTCATTTGATGCTAAATCATTTGTTTCGCATGGATTTGAATCTAAGCCTTGTCCTTCGAATTGATTTGAAGCTAAATCATGTGTTTCGTATGGATTTGAAGCCAAACCTTCTACATCGAATTGATTTGAAGCTAAATCATGTGTCTCGCATGGAATTGAAGCTACCTCGTTTGTTCCTACAGTATTTAAAGCTATATCACTTATATCGCAAGTATTTGAAGCTAAAACATATGTGTCGCATGGATTTGAAGCTGAACCTACTACATCGCATTGATTTGAAGCTAAATCTTGTGTATCGCATGGATTTAAAGCTAAACCTTCTACATCGCATTGGTTTGAAGCTAAATCATGTGAATCGCATGGATTTGAAGCTAACTCGTTCGTTTCACATGCAGTTGTAGCTAAATGATATATATCACAAGTATTTGTAGCTAATCCATTTGTTTTGCATGGATTTGAAGCTAACTCGTTCGTTTCACATGCAGTTGTAGCTTAATAATGTATATCACAAGTATTTGTAGCTAAACCATATGTTTTGCATGGATTTGAAGCTAAGCCCTCTACTTCGCATTCATTTGAAGCTAAATCATTTGTTTCGCATGGATTTGAAGCTAAGCCTTCTACATCACATTGATTTGCAGCGAAATCATGTGTTTCGCATGCAGTTGTTGATTAATAATGTATATCACAAGTATTTGTAGCTAAACCATTTGTTTCGCATGGATTTGAAGCTAAGCCTTCTACTTCGCATTCATTTGAAGCTAAATCATTTGTTTCGCATGGATTTGAATCTAAGCCTTGTCCTTCGAATTGATTTGAAGCTAAATCAAGTGTTTCGTATGGATTTGAAGCCAAACCTTCTACATCGAATTGATTTGAAGCTAAATCATGTGTCTCGCATGGAATTGAAGCTACCTCGTTTGTTCCTACAGTATTTAAAGCTATATCACTTATATCGCAAGTATTTGAAGCTAAAACATATGTGTCGCATGGATTTGAAGCTGAACCTACTACATCGCATTGATGTGAAGCTAAATCTTGTGTATCGCATGGATTTGAAGCTAAACCTTCTACATCGCATTGGTTTGAAGCTAAATCATGTGAATCGCATGGATTCGAAGCTAACTCGTTCGTTTCGCATGCAGTTGTAGCTTAATAATGTATATCACAAGTATTTGTAGCTAAACCATTTGTTTTGCATGGATTTGAAGCTAAGCCTTCTACTTCGCATTCATTTGAAGCTAAATCATTTGTTTCGCATGGATTTGAAGCTAAGTCTTCTACATCACATTGATTTGCAGCTAAATCATGTGTTTCGCATGGATTTGAAGCCAACTCGTTCGTTTCGCATGCAGTTGTAGCTTAATAATGTATATCACAAGTATTTGTAGCTAAACCATTTGTTTTGCATGGATTTGAAGCTAAGCCTTCTACTTCGCATTCATTTGATGCTAAATCATTTGTTTCGCATGGATTTGAATCTAAGCCTTGTCCTTCGAATTGATTTGAAGCTAAATCATGTGTTTCGTATGGATTTGAAGCCAAACCTTCTACATAGAATTAATTTGAAGCTAAATCATGTGTCTCGCATGGAATTGAAGCTACCTCGTTTGTTCCTACAGTATTTAAAGCTATATCACTTATATCGCAAGTATTTGAAGCTAAAACATATGTGTCGCATGGATTTGAAGCTGAACCTACTACATCGCATTGATTTGAAGCTAAATCTTGTGTATCGCATGGATTTAAAGCTAAACCTTCTACATCGCATTGGTTTGAAGCTAAATCATGTGAATCGCATGGATTTGAAGCTAACTCGTTCGTTTCACATGCAGTTGTAGCTAAATGATATATATCACAAGTATTTGTAGCTAATCCATTTGTTTTGCATGGATTTGAAGCTAACTCGTTCGTTTCACATGCAGTTGTAGCTAAATGATATATATCACAAGTATTTGTAGCTAAACCATTTGTTTTGCATGGATTTGAAGCTAAGCCCTCTACTTCGCATTCATTTGAAGCTAAATCATTTGTTTCGCATGGATTTGAAGCTAAGCCTTCTACATCACATTGATTTGCAGCGAAATCATGTGTTTCGCATGCAGTTGTTGCTTAATAATGTATATCACAAGTATTTGTAGCTAAACCATTTGTTTTGCATGGATTTGAAGCTAAGCCTTCTACTTCGCATTCATTTGAAGCTAAATCATTTGTTTCGCATGGATTTGAATCTAAGCCTTGTTCTTCGAATTGATTTGAAGCTAAACCATGTGTCTCGCATGGAATTGAAGCTACCTCGTTTGTTCCTACAGTATTTAAAGCTATATCACATATATCGCAAGTATTTGAAGCTAAAACATATGTGTCGCATGGATTTGAAGCTGAACCTACTACATCGCATTGATTTGAAGCTAAATCTTGTGTATCGCATGGATTTGAAGCTAAACCTTCTACATCGCATTGGTTTGAAGCTAAATCATGTGAATCGCATGGATTCGAAGCTAACTCGTTCGTTTCGCATGCAGTTGTAGCTTAATAATGTATATCACAAGTATTTGTAGCTAAACCATTTGTTTTGCATGGATTTGAAGCTAAGCCTTCTACTTCGCATTCATTTGAAGCTAAATCATTTGTTTCGCATGGATTTGAAGCTAAGCCTTCCACATCACATTGATATGCAGCTAAATCATGTGTTTCGCATGGATTTGAAGCCAACTCGTTCGTTTCGCATGCAGTTGTAGCTTAATAATGTATATCACAAGTATTTGTAGCTAAACCATTTGTTTTGCATGGATTTGAAGCTAAGCCTTCTACTTCGCATTCATTTGATGCTAAATCATTTGTTTCGCATGGATTTGAATCTAAGCCTTGTCCTTCGAATTGATTTGAAGCTAAATCATGTGTTTCGTATGGATTTGAAGCCAAACCTTCTACATAGAATTAATTTGAAGCTAAATCATGTGTCTCGCATGGAATTGAAGCTACCTCGTTTGTTCCTACAGTATTTAAAGCTATATCACTTATATCGCAAGTATTTGAAGCTAAAACATATGTGTCGCATGGATTTGAAGCTGAACCTACTACATCGCATTGATTTGAAGCTAAATCTTGTGTATCGCATGGATTTAAAGCTAAACCTTCTACATCGCATTGGTTTGAAGCTAAATCATGTGAATCGCATGGATTTGAAGCTAACTCGTTCGTTTCACATGCAGTTGTAGCTAAATGATATATATCACAAGTATTTGTAGCTAATCCATTTGTTTTGCATGGATTTGAAGCTAACTCGTTCGTTTCACATGCAGTTGTAGCTAAATGATATATATCACAAGTATTTGTAGCTAAACCATTTGTTTTGCATGGATTTGAAGCTAAGCCCTCTACTTCGCATTCATTTGAAGCTAAATCATTTGTTTCGCATGGATTTGAAGCTAAGCCTTCTACATCACATTGATTTGCAGCGAAATCATGTGTTTCGCATGCAGTTGTTGCTTAATAATGTATATCACAAGTATTTGTAGCTAAACCATTTGTTTTGCATGGATTTGAAGCTAAGCCTTCTACTTCGCATTCATTTGAAGCTAAATCATTTGTTTCGCATGGATTTGAATCTAAGCCTTGTTCTTCGAATTGATTTGAAGCTAAATCATGTGTTTCGTATGGATTTGAAGATAAACCTTCTACATCGAATTAATTTGAAGCTAAATCAGGTGTCTCGCATGGAATTGAAGCTACCTCGTTTGTTCCTACAGTATTTAAAGCTATATCACTTATATCGCAAGTATTTGAAGCTAAAACATATGTGTCGCATGGATTTGAAGCTGAACCTACTACATCGCATTGATTTGAAGGTAAATCTTGTGTATCGCATGGATTTGAAGCTAAACCTTCTACATCGCATTGGTTTCAAGCTAAATCATGTGAATCGCATGGATTTGAAGCTAACACGTTCGTTTCGCATGCTGTTGTAGCTAAATGATATATATCACAAGTATTTGTAGCTAATCCATTTGTTTTGCATGGATTTGAAGCTAAGCCCTCTACTTCGCATTCATTTGAAGCTAAATCATTTGTATCGCATGGATTTGAAGCTAAGCCTTCTACATCACATTGATTTGCAGCGAAATCATGTGTTTCGCATGGATTTGAAGCTAACTCGTTCGTTTCGCATGCAGTTGTAGCTTAATAATGTATATCACAAGTATTTGTAGCTAAACCATTTGTTTTGCATGGATTTGAAGCTAAGCCTTCTACTTCGAATTCATTTGAAGCTAAATCATTTGTTTCGCATGGATTTGAATCTAAGCCTTGTCCTTCGAATTGATTTGAAGCTAAATCATGTGTTTCGTTTGGATTTGAAGCCAAACCTTCTACATCGAATTGATTTGAAGCTAAATCATGTGTCTCGCATGGAATTGAAGCTACCTCGTTTGTTCCTACAGTATTTAAAGCTATATCACTTATATCGCAAGTATTTGAAGCTAAAACATATGTGTCGCAATGGATTTGAAGCTGAACCTACTACATCGCATTGATTTGAAGCTAAATCTTGTGTATCGCATGGATTTGAAGCTAAACCTTCTACATCGCATTGGTTTGAAGCTAAATCATGTGAATCGCATGGATTTGAAGCTAACTCGTTCGTTTCGCATGCAGTTGTAGCTTAATAATGTATATCACAAGTATTTGTAGCTAAACCATTTGTTTTGCATGGATTTGAAGCTAAGCCTTCTACTTCGCATTCATTTGAAGCTAAATCATTTGTTTCGCATCAATTTGAATCTAAGCCTTGTCCTTCGAATTGATTTGAAGCTAAACCATGTGTCTCGCATGGAATTGAAGCTACCTCGTTTGTTCCTACAGTATTTAAAGCTATATCACATATATCGCAAGTATTTGAAGCTAAAACATATGTGTCGCATGGATTTGAAGCTGAACCTACTACATCGCATTGATTTGAAGCTAAATCTTGTGTATCGCATGGATTTGAAGCTAAACCTTCTACATCGCATTGGTTTGAAGCTAAATCATGTGAATCGCATGGATTCGAAGCTAACTCGTTCGTTTCACATGCAGTTGTAGCTAAATGATATATATCACAAGTATTTGTAGCTAATCCATTTGTTTTGCATGGATTTGAAGCTAACTCGTTCGTTTCACATGCTGTTGTAGCTAAATGATATATATCACAAGTATTTGTAGCTAAACCATTTGTTTTGCATGGATTTGAAGCTAAGCCCTCTACTTCGCATTCATTTGAAGCTAAATCATTTGTTTCGCATGGATTTGAAGCTAAGCCTTCTACATCACATTGATTTGCAGCGAAATCATGTGTTTCGCATGCAGTTGTTGATTAATAATGTATATCACAAGTATTTGTAGCTAAACCATTTGTTTTGCATGGATTTGAAGCTAAGCCTTCTACTTCGCATTCATTTGAAGCTAAATCATTTGTTTCGCATGGATTTGAATCTAAGCCTTGTCCTTCGAATTGATTTGAAGCTAAATCATGTGTTTCGTATGGATTTGATGCTAAACCTTCTACATCGAATTGATTTGAAGCTAAATCATGTGTCTCGCATGGATTTGAAGCTACCTCGTTTGTTCCTACAGTATTTAAATCTATATCACTTATATCGCAAGTATTTGAATCTAAAACATATGTGTCGCATGGATTTGAAGCTGAACCTACTACATCGCATTGATGTGAAGCTAAATCTTGTGTATCGCATGGATTTGAAGCTAAACCTTCTACATCGCATTGGTTTGAAGCTAAATCATGTGAATCGCATGGATTCGAAGCTAACTCGTTCGTTTCGCATGCAGTTGTAGCTTAATAATGTATATCACAAGTATTTGTAGCTAAACCATTTGTTTTGCATGGATTTGAAGCTAAGCCTTCTACTTCGCATTCATTTGAAGCTAAATCATTTGTTTCGCATGGATTTGAAGCTAAGCCTTCTACATCACATTGATTTGCAGCTAAATCATGTGTTTCGCATGGATTTGAAGCCAACTCGTTCGTTTCGCATGCAGTTGTAGCTTAATAATGTATATCACAAGTATTTGTAGCTAAACCATTTGTTTTGCATGGATTTGAAGCTAAGCCTTCTACTTCGCATTCATTTGATGCTAAATCATTTGTTTCGCATGGATTTGAATCTAAGCCTTGTCCTTCGAATTGATTTGAAGCTAAATCATGTGTTTCGTATGGATTTGAAGCCAAACCTTCTACATAGAATTAATTTGAAGCTAAATCATGTGTCTCGCATGGAATTGAAGCTACCTCGTTTGTTCCTACAGTATTTAAAGCTATATCACTTATATCGCAAGTATTTGAAGCTAAAACATATGTGTCGCATGGATTTGAAGCTGAACCTACTACATCGCATTGATTTGAAGCTAAATCTTGTGTATCGCATGGATTTAAAGCTAAACCTTCTACATCGCATTGGTTTGAAGCTAAATCATGTGAATCGCATGGATTTGAAGCTAACTCGTTCGTTTCACATGCAGTTGTAGCTAAATGATATATATCACAAGTATTTGTAGCTAATCCATTTGTTTTGCATGGATTTGAAGCTAACTCGTTCGTTTCACATGCTGTTGTAGCTAAATGATATATATCACAAGTATTT